>NC_086444.1:1247794392-1248098924 GCF_028390025.1 Pseudophryne corroboree
AGATAGCTTCCAATTACACAGAGTTTCTTGCATCTTTCCAGAGGATATTTGACGAGCCTGGTAGGCTATCAGCTGCTCCTATGGACTTTGTATCTGCCAGGGTTCTCATCCTGTCGGACAATATGTACAGTAATGCAGCTCCAAACCATTGCTTAGGAACTACGTTGGAACAACGATGCTCTCCGAGCAGCATTCTGGAATGCACAAAAGAAATGAGAAATCACGTCTGCGCTCGTCAGAAATTACAATACATAAAAGATGAATACTAAGAGGTATCTAATAAATAGTTCTCAAAGTTGACTGAGGTAATATGTCATGAAATGTCAATAAAAAGTTGAAGAACCTGTCCTTGTGTATCTTTATTTCTAATTCTCCAAGCTTGAATGGGTCTGTTTCCTTGCTCGTGATTCGGACTATGGTATGTTTTCTCCTTAGCAGTATCTCAAATATTCGTTCTCTGGATTTTCTCCTGTATTTCCTTCCAAGATGTCGGGATAGTTCTTATCCTCAACGGTTGGAGACAAAGAGACAAAGAGAAAGCCGCTGATAGTGTAGTAGGCGTGTTGCAAGTGGTGGAAGGGTATTACAGAAAGATCTTTAAAAAGGTGGTGACTGCTAATTGCGTACCAGTACTCACGTGAAAGACGTGATGTACCCCTCGCGTAAAGGTATCTTTTAGTGTTCTTGTGATTTCTCCTCTTCCTCCAGACAGGATCTTTTTATCGTTCTTATCCTCGGGAGTAAAAGAGGAGAAGGAACAGTTGATAGTGTAGTAGGTTTTATGATTGAATGGATGAAAGGTAATTTACCCTTCTGAATTTATGGCTTATATTTGGGGAGTGCGTACCGTACTCACATCCATAAGGAGGGGTGAAAAACACATAAAGGTATCTTTTAGGTCAATGTGCTGTCGTACACGGTCACACTCATGCAGATAAACTGGATAAGAGAAAGATGGGCGTACCCGACTCACACTGTGCGATGTGGAAACTTGTATATAAAGGTATCTTTATAGAGGTTCTGCTGACTCTAGATGCTCCTTATTCCAAAATCCGTCCCTCTCGTTTTATGCATAAAGAGAAACGAAGCATGGTGTCATGGGGTGACACATAAGAAATTTATTGTCTAAAATAACATTTAATACTGCCGACGGGCTCCAGGTAAGAGCGGGGGGGGGGTATGCACGGGTGAAAAAGTTGTTAATGTCCGGATTATTCTCACCTTAGTGGGTACCGTCCCAATCAGTCCCTGGTAGTCCTGGCCCTCACATCAACGCGTTTCGACTGAAAAAGTCTTTTTCAAGGTGTGTTATGAGGGTACTGGTACCACTATTTATGTCCCCTAACAGGAAGTCATGTGATGGGGGTGTGGTTACAGAGTCTGGATTAAACAACAGATAATACACTATGCGCTTATACAAGGTGCTGGGAGAGCAAATTGAGTAATAAAAATGCATAAAATGTGGTTAGAACACTATAAGTAACATTTATACAATAAAAATGTGTTTTAAAAGCTGACCATTACGTCACTTCCGGTGTTTGAAACGCATACTACTTCCAGAAGTGGCGCAGGTAAAAGGGGTCCAAATGGTGATGTATAAGCCGAATAAGAGAATAAAGTAATGGAATAGAGGGAGGGAGGTAGCAGTGACCATGGGCAACTGAATGTTGCTGACATGGTATGCGAGCATACGGATGTAAAGCGCCGCTGTGTAGAGCGGTGGAACGCATGTACCGGAAGTGACGGTCATGCGTTCCACCTGAATTGGGAAATATGCATTTCCGGTAAATGGAGTGTAAAGCGCCGCTGTGTAGAGCGGTGGAACGCATGTACCGGAAGTGACGGTCATGCGTTCCAACTGAATGGGGAAATATGCATTTCCGGTAAACGGAGTGCTCGAGGTGGCAGATGCATCTGTAGTAATTGAAGTGGAACGCACGCGGAATGGCTTCTCAGAAAGACTAAAAGAAAAGTTACTTGGCAGGGTTCTGCTGAAGCAGTTGGAGAAATTGTTTTCTTTTTGTGTGAACGTGGATCTCCGCCTACATAAATGTGGGAGTGAGCAGAGTTGAGCAGATTGAGCAAAGCTTGTCTTCCACTTCCAAGATGTGCTGCTTCCCTGGTTCAGGATGAACCAATGCAGATAAATCGCTCTTGCCTGTCTCCAGAAGAGCACAAGTGTCGCCGGGAAGGGAGACTATGTTTACATTGTGGAGCATCCAATAATTTCATTTGTCACACCCGGGAAATGGACAAGCCTAGCTTGTTCCGGGGATGTCAAGTTAGGAGTAGTGTCTAAAGCTTCTCCAGTGAAAGATTGTCTGTCCACCATTTTATTGAAATCCACAGTCAAGTTTCTGTTACTGGATACCCGAGATGTGGGGAACTTAATTTCTGCTAGAAGTGCACAAGAGTTGATACTGAGCTTTAGGCCCATGGAATTGCCCATCACTCTGACTGCCATTAACTGAACTCAAATCTCTGGTGGAATCATTACCCATCAAACCGAGTTACTCAACCTGGAAGTGGGGGCCTTGCACCATGAGTGGTTGGAGTTCTTGGTGATTACGTCAATGACGCACAACTTGGTACCCAGCTTTCCTTGGTTCCAGGTACATAATCCACAAATCGACTGGGCGACATTGCAAATGTTATCTTGGAGCTCATATTGTTTTTCCCATTGCTTAATGTCTGTCTGTCACCTTCATGTTTCTACCAAAGCTGCTGAGTATCTTCTTCCAGAAGCATATCTGGAGTTCACTGATGTCTTCTCAGAGCACACTGCTAATCAATTATCTCCCCATAGACCTTGGGATTGCCCGATCAACTTGATCCCAGGGAAGATGCCCCCAGGGGTCGAATTTACTCCTTGTCCTTGCCTGAAACTATACTATGTACAAATATATAAGGAAAATCTCCAGAAGGGGTTTATCCGGCCATCTACTTTGCCCACTGGAGCAGATTTTTCTTTGTTAAGAAAAAATATGGGGTTTTGAGACCTTGCATTGACTACTGCGGGTTGAATGATATTGCAATTAAGAACAGATAACCGTTACCACTCATCACTGATCTGTTCGTTAGGGTTCGAGGTGACAAGGTCTTCACAAAGCTTAACTTAAGGGGTTCATACTGTACAATCTCATCTGCATAAGACAGGGTAATGAGTGGAAGACCGCTTTCAACACCAGAGATGGGCATTATGAATATCTGGTAATGCCTTTAAGTCTCAGTAATGCCCTCACTGTGCTCCAGGGATTTGTGAATAAGATTTTCCGGGACATGTTGTACCAGTGTATAGTCGTCTATCTGGACGGTATTCTTAGTTTTTCTTGTGATCTTCCTGTTCAACAGGTCAAAGAAGTCTTATGTTGCCTTCACAAGAATCATCTTTATGGAAAAATCTCTAAATGCGTTTTTGAGTTGCCTTCGAATCTGTTTCTTGGTTATATTATTTCTTGCATGGAGCTTCGTATGCACCCAGATAAAGTAAAGGCCATTCAGGATTGGCTGCAAACCCTCTAGATTAAAACTGTGCAAAAGTTCCTAGGTTTCACCAACTATTATAGAAAATTCATTAGGGGCTTTTCCACTCTAGTAGTCCCCATCACTGCACTAACAAGGAAGGGTGCTAATCCAGGTCAATAGTAATCTGAGGCAATAAAGGCATTCAATCAGTTGAAGTCTGCGTTCACAACTGCACCAGTTTTACAATAGCCGAATCCTGAGAGTCCTTTCATCCTTGAAGTAGATGCCTCTTCCGTAGGGATAGGGGCCATTCTTTCACAGTATTCTGCCAATGGTAAGTTGCCTCCTTGTGGACTCCTGAGCAGAATTATACTATTGGACACTAGGAGCTCTTGGCAATTAAATTAGCCCTAGAATAATTAATATACTTGTTGGATGGAGCGAATCATCTAAACACATACAAATATTCACTGACCACAATAATTTTCTGTATATAAAATCCACCCAGTATCTTAATACTCAAAAAGCTCGATGGGCTCTCTTCTTTTTCCTGTTCTCGTTCATTATTAAGTATCGCCCGGGAACACAGAATGGTAAGGCCGATGCATTGTCCCATTTATTGTCACCTTCAGAAGAAAAGTCACCAGCAGACAAACTTCAGATTCTCAACCAAGTGTTAATTACTGCAGCACAGGTGTCATTGGACCCTCCATCTAGTAAGTCATCTGCTCCTGTAGAGCTCCTCTCAAAATTGCTTTGTTGGGCCCATACTTCCAAGTTTGCCGGTCATCCAGGTGTTTTGAGGATGTATAAGTTCCTTCAAAGATATTACTGGTGGCCTTCCATGAGGAAAGATGTTTGGGACAATATAAATTCATGCCCCAAGTGTACCCAACATAAGATTCCACATCTCCCTCCCATCAGATTACTCTGCCATTTGTCTATTCCTAGACATCCATGGACCTATATTTCTATTGACTTTGTTATGGATTTATGGACTTATGGTCAGTTTCCAAAGGATACAACATAATCTGGGTCTTAGTAGATCGCTTCTCCAAGATGGCTCATTTCATTCCCTTAACTGAGTTGTCCTACACTCCCAAATTGGCCTAGTTATTCATTTGTGAATGTTTACATTTGCATGATCTACCTCGCGAGATATTTCCGTCCGTGGAGTTCAGTTTGCTGGGTATCAGTATAACTGGTAACACACTGTGACCCGGGCTGGGTATCAGTATAACTGGTAATGCACTGTGAACCGGGCTGGGTATCAATATAACTGGTAATGCACTGTGAACCGGGCTGGGTACCAGTATAACTGGTAACGCAATGTGAACCGGGCTGGGTATCAGTATAACTGGTAATGCACTGTGACCCGGGCTGGGTATCAGTATAACTGGTAATGCACTGTGAACCGGGCTGGGTATCAATATAACTGGTAATGCACTGTGAACCGGGCTGGGTACCAGTATAACTGGTAACGCAATGTGAACCGGGCTGGGTATCAGTATAACTGGTAATGCACTGTGACCCGGGCTGGGTATCAGTATAGCTGGTAATGCACTCTGACCCGGGCTGGGTACCGGTATATCTGGTAAAGCACTGTGACCCATGCTGTGTACCAGTATAACTGGTAATGCACTGTGAACCGGGCTGGGTATCAGTATAACTGGTAATGCACTGTGACCCGGTCTGGGTATCAGTATAACTGGTAATGCACTGTGACCCGGGCTGGGTATCAGTATAACTGGTAATGCACTGTGAACAGGGCTGGGAATCAGTATAACTGGTAATGCACTGTGACCTGGGCTGGATATCAGAATAACTGGTAACACACTGTGACCCGGGCTGGGTATCAGTATAACTGGTAATGCACTGTGAACCGGGCTGGGTACCGGTATAACTGGTAATGCACTGTGAACCGGGCTGGGTATCAGTATAACTGGTAATGCACTGTGACCCGGGCTGGGTATCAGTATAACTGGTAATGCACTGTGAACCGGGCTGGGTACCGGTATAACTGGTAATGCACTGTGAACCGGGCTGGGTATCAGTATAACTGGTAATGCACTGTGACCCGGGCTGGGTATCAGTATAACTGGTAATGCACTGTGACCCTGGCTGGGTACCAGTATAACTGGTAATGCACTGTGACCCGGGCTGGGTACTAGTATAACTGGTAATGCACTGTGAACCGGGCTGGGTATCAGAATAACTGGTAATGCACTGTGAACCGGGCTGGGTATCAGTATAACTGGTAATGCACTGTGACCCGTGCTGGGTATCAGTATAACTGGTAATGCACTGTGACCCGGGTTGGGTATCAGTATAACTGGTAATGCACTGTAAACCGGGCTGGGTATCAGTATAACTGGTAATACACTGTGACCCGGGTTGGGTATCAGTATAACTGGTAACACACTGTGACCCGGGCTGGGTATCAGTATAACTGGTAATGCACTGTGACCCGGGCGGGGTATCAGTATAACTGGTAATGCACTGTGAACCGGGCTGGGTACCGGTATAACTGGTAACACACTGTGAACCGGGCTGGGTATCCGTATAACTGGTAGTGCACTGTGACCCAGGCTGGGTATCAGTATAACTGGTAATGCACTGTGACCCAGGCTGGGTATCAGTATAACTGGTAATGCACTGTGACCCTGGCTGGGTATCAGTATAACTGGTGATGCACTATGACCCGGGCTGGGTATCAGTATAACTGGTAATGCACTGTGAACCGGGCTGGGTATCAGTATAACTGGTAATGCACTGTGACCCAGGCTGGGTATCAGTATAACTGGTGATGCACTATGACCCGGGCTGGGTATCAGTATAACTGGTAATGCACTGTGAACTGGGCTGGGTATCAGTATAACTGGTAATGCACTGTGACCCGGGCTGGGTATCAGTATAACTGGTAATGCACTGTGACCCTGGCTGGGTACCAGTATAACTGGTAATGCACTGTGACCCGGGCTGGGTACCAGTATAACTGGTAATGCACTGTGAACCGGGCTGGGTATCAGTATAACTGGTAATGCACTGTGACCCGGTCTGGGTATCAGTATAACTGGTAATGCACTGTGACCCGGGCTGGATATCAGTATAACTGGTAATGCACTGTGACCCGGGCTGGGTATCAGTATAACTGGTAATGCACTGTGAACAGGGCTGGGTATCAGTATAACTGGTAATGCACTGTGACCCGGGCTGGATATCAGAATAACTGGTAACACACTGTGACCCGGGCTGGGTATCAGTATAACTGGTAATGCACTGTGAACCGGGCTGGGTACCGGTATAACTGGTAATGCACTGTGAACCGGGCTGGGTATCAGTATAACTGGTAATGCACTGTGACCCGGGCTGGGTATCAGTATAACTGGTAATGCACTGTGAACCGGGCTGGGTACCGGTATAACTGGTAATGCACTGTGAACCGGGCTGGGTATCAGTATAACTGGTAATGCACTGTGACCCGGGCTGGGTATCAGTATAACTGGTAACACACTGTGACCCGGGTTGGGTATCAGTATAACTGGTAATGCACTGTGACCCGGGCTGGGTATCAGTATAACTGGTAATGCACTGTGACCCTGGCTGGGTACCAGTATAACTGGTAATGCACTGTGACCCGGGCTGGGTACTGGTATAACTGGTAATGCACTGTGAACCGGGCTGGGTATCAGAATAACTGGTAATGCACTGTGAACCGGGCTGGGTATCAGTATAACTGGTAATGCACTGTGACCCGTGCTGGGTATCAGTATAACTGGTAATGCACTGTGACCCGGGTTGGGTATCAGTATAACTGGTAATGCACTGTAAACCGGGCTGGGTATCAGTATAACTGGTAATACACTGTGACCCGGGTTGGGTATCAGTATAACTGGTAACACACTGTGACCCGGGCTGGGTATCAGTATAACTGGTAATGCACTGTGACCCGGGCGGGGTATCAGTATAACTGGTAATGCACTGTGAACCGGGCTGGGTACCGGTATAACTGGTAACACACTGTGAACCGGGCTGGGTATCCGTATAACTGGTAGTGCACTGTGACCCAGGCTGGGTATCAGTATAACTGGTAATGCACTGTGACCCAGGCTGGGTATCAGTATAACTGGTAATGCACTGTGACCCAGGCTGGGTATCAGTATAACTGGTGATGCACTATTACCCGGGCTGGGTATCAGTATAACTGGTAATGCACTGTGAACTGGGCTGGGTATCAGTATAACTGGTAATGCACTGTGACCCGGGCTGGGTATCAGTATAACTGGTAATGCACTGTGACCCTGGCTGGGTACCAGTATAACTGGTAATGCACTGTGACCCGGGCTGGGTATCAGTATAACTGGTAATGCACTGTGACCCAGGCTGGGTATCAGTATAACTGGTAATGCACTGTGAACCGGGCTGGGTATCAGTATAACTGGTAATGCACTGTGACCCGGTCTGGGTATCAGTATAACTGGTAATGCACTGTGACCCGGGCTGGATATCAGTATAACTGGTAATGCACTGTGACCCGGGCTGGGTATCAGTATAACTGGTAATGCACTGTGAACAGGGCTGGGTATCAGTATAACTGGTAATGCACTGTGACCCGGGCTGGGTATCAGTATAACTGGTAATGCACTGTGAACCGGGCTGGGTACCGGTATAACTGGTAATGCACTGTGAACCGGGCTGGGTATCAGTATAACTGGTAATGCACTGTGACCCGGGCTGGGTATCAGTATAACTGGTAACACACTGTGACCCGGGCTGGGTATCAGTATAACTGGTAATGCACTGTGAACCGGGCTGGGTATCAGTATAACTGGTAACACACTGTGAACCGGGCTGGGTATCACTATAACTGGTAACACACTGTGACCCGGGCTGGGTATCAGTATAACTGGTAATGCACTGTGACCCGGGCTGGGTATCAGTATAACTGGTAATGCACTGTGACCCGGGCTGGGTACTAGTATAACTGGTAATGCACTGTGAACCGGGCTGGGTATCAGAATAACTGGTAATGCACTGTGAACCGGGCTGGGTATCAGTATAACTGGTAATGCACTGTGACCCGTGCTGGGTATCAGTATAACTGGTAATGCACTGTGACCCGGGTTGGGTATCAGTATAACTGGTAATGCACTGTAAACCGGGCTGGGTATCAGTATAACTGGTAATACACTGTGACCCGGGTTGGGTATCAGTATAACTGGTAACACACTGTGACCCGGGCTGGGTATCAGTATAACTGGTAATGCACTGTGACCCGGGCGGGGTATCAGTATAACTGGTAATGCACTGTGAACCGGGCTGGGTACCGGTATAACTGGTAACACACTGTGAACCGGGCTGGGTATCCGTATAACTGGTAGTGCACTGTGACCCAGGCTGGGTATCAGTATAACTGGTAATGCACTGTGACCCAGGCTGGGTATCAGTATAACTGGTAATGCACTGTGACCCAGGCTGGGTATCAGTATAACTGGTGATGCACTATGACCCGGGCTGGGTATCAGTATAACTGGTAATGCACTGTGACCCGGGCTGGGTATCAGTATAACTGGTAATGCACTGTGACCCTGGCTGGGTACCAGTATAACTGGTAATGCACTGTGACCCGGGCTGGGTACCAGTATAACTGGTAATGCACTGTGAACCGGGCTGGGTATCAGTATAACTGGTAATGCACTGTGACCCGGTCTGGGTATCAGTATAACTGGTAATGCACTGTGACCCGGGCTGGATATCAGTATAACTGGTAATGCACTGTGACCCGGGCTGGGTATCAGTATAACTGGTAATGCACTGTGAACAGGGCTGGGTATCAGTATAACTGGTAATGCACTGTGACCCGGGCTGGATATCAGAATAACTGGTAACACACTGTGACCCGGGCTGGGTATCAGTATAACTGGTAATGCACTGTGAACCGGGCTGGGTACCGGTATAACTGGTAATGCACTGTGAACCGGGCTGGGTATCAGTATAACTGGTAATGCACTGTGACCCGGGCTGGGTATCAGTATAACTGGTAATGCACTGTGAACCGGGCTGGGTACCGGTATAACTGGTAATGCACTGTGAACCGGGCTGGGTATCAGTATAACTGGTAATGCACTGTGACCCGGGCTGGGTATCAGTATAACTGGTAACACACTGTGACCCGGGCTGGGTATCACTATAACTGGTAACACACTGTGACCCGGGCTGGGTATCAGTATAACTGGTAATGCACTGTGACCCGGGCTGGGTATCAGTATAACTGGTAATGCACTGTGACCCTGGCTGGGTACCAGTATAACTGGTAATGCACTGTGACCCGGGCTGGGTACTGGTATAACTGGTAATGCACTGTGAACCGGGCTGGGTATCAGAATAACTGGTAATGCACTGTGAACCGGGCTGGGTATCAGTATAACTGGTAATGCACTGTGACCCGTGCTGGGTATCAGTATAACTGGTAATGCACTGTGACCCGGGTTGGGTATCAGTATAACTGGTAATGCACTGTAAACCGGGCTGGGTATCAGTATAACTGGTAATACACTGTGACCCGGGTTGGGTATCAGTATAACTGGTAACACACTGTGACCCGGGCTGGGTATCAGTATAACTGGTAATGCACTGTGACCCGGGCGGGGTATCAGTATAACTGGTAATGCACTGTGAACCGGGCTGGGTACCGGTATAACTGGTAACACACTGTGAACCGGGCTGGGTATCCGTATAACTGGTAGTGCACTGTGACCCAGGCTGGGTATCAGTATAACTGGTAATGCACTGTGACCCAGGCTGGGTATCAGTATAACTGGTAATGCACTGTGACCCAGGCTGGGTATCAGTATAACTGGTGATGCACTATGACCCGGGCTGGGTATCAGTATAACTGGTAATGCACTGTGAACTGGGCTGGGTATCAGTATAACTGGTAATGCACTGTGACCCGGGCTGGGTATCAGTATAACTGGTAATGCACTGTGAACCGGGCTGGGTATCAGTATAACTGGTAATGCACTGTGAACGGGACTGGGTATCAGTATAACTGGTAATGCACTGTGAACCATTGTGGGTACCGGTATAACTGGTAACGCACTGTGAACCATTGTGGGTACCGGTATAACTGGTAACACACTGTGAACCATTGTGGGTATCGGTATAACTGGTAACACACTGTGAAACATTGTGGGTACCGGTATAACTGGTAACAAACTGTGAACCATTGTGGGTATCGGTATAACTGGTAATGCACTGTGAACTATTGTGGGTACCGGTATAACTGGTAGCACACTGTGAACCATTGTGGGTACTGGTATAACAGGGAGGGCTGGGCTGGGTATCAATATACCTGGTAATGCACTGTGACCCGGGCTGGGTATCAGTATAACTGGTAATGCACTGTGACCCGGGCTGGGTATCAGTATAACGGGTAACGCTCTGTAAACCGGGCTGGGTACTGGTTTAACTGGTAACACACTGTGAACCGGGCTGGATACTGGTTAAACTGGTAACACACTGTGAACTGAGCTGGGTAACAGGTAACGCTCTGTGAACCGAGCTGGGTACCTGTATGACTGGTAGCGCACTGTGAGCCGGGCTGGGTACCGGTATGACTAGTAGCACACTGTGAATCAGGCTTGGTACCGGTATAACAAGTAGAGCACTGTGAACCGTTGCGGGTACTAGTATAACTGGTAATGCACTGTGAATTGGACTGGGCACCGGTATGACTGGTAGCGTACTGTGAACTGTACTGGGTACCAGTACAACTGGTAGTGCACTGTGAACCGGGCTGGGTACCGGTATTATTGGTAGCGCACTGTGAACCATTGTGGGTACCGGTTTAACTGGTAATGCACTGTGAACCATTGTGGGTACCGGTATAAATGGTAACGCACTGTGAACCATTGTGGGTACCGGTATAACTAGTAGCACGCTGTGAACAATTGTGGGTACCGGTATAACTGGTAATGCATTGTTAACCATTGTGGGTACCGGTATAACTGGTAGCACACTGTGAACCATTGTGGGTACCGGTATAACTGGTAATGCACTGTGAACCATTGTGGGTACCGGTATAACTGGTAATGCACTGTGAACCATTGTGGGTACCATTATAACTGGTAACACACTGTGAACCACTGTGGGTACCGGTATCACTGTTAACGCACTGTGAACCATTGTGGGTACCGGTATAACTGGTAGCACACTGTGAACCATTGTGGGTACCGGTATAACTGGTAGCACACTGTGAATCAGGCTGGGTACCGGTATCACAAGTAGCGCACTGTAAACCGGGCTGGGTACCAGTATAACAATTAGAGCACTGTGAACCATTGTGGGTACCAGTAATTCTGGTAACGCACTGTGAACCATTGTGGGTACCGGTATAACTGGTAACGCACTGTGAACCATTGTGGGTACCGGTATAAATGGTAACGCACTGTGAACCATTGTGGGTACCGGTATAACTGGTAACGCATTGTGAACCATTGTGGGTACCGGTTTAACTGGTAACGCACTGTGAACCATTGTGGTTATCAGTATAACTGGTAACACACGGTGAACCATTGTGGGTACCGGAATAACTGGTAACGTCCTGTGAACCATTGTGGGTATCGGTATAACTGGTAATGCACTGTGAACCATTGTGGGTACCGGTATAACTGGTAACGCACTGGGAACCATTGTGGGCACCGGTATAACTGGTAACACACTGTGAAACATTTTGGGTACCGGTATAACTGATAACACACTGTGAACCATTGTGAGTACCGGTATAACTGGTAACGCACTGTGAACCATTGTGGGTACCGGTATAACTGGTAACGCAGTTTGAACCATTGTGAGTACCGGTATAACTGGTAACACACTGTGAACCATTGTGGGTATCGGTATAACTGGTAATGCACTGTGAACCACTGTGGGTACCGGTATAACGTAACGCACTGTGAACCATTGTGGGTACCGGTATAACGTAACGCACTGTGAACCATTGTGGGTACCGGTATAACTGGTAGCACACTGTGAACCATTGTGGGTATCGGTATAACTGGTAATGCACTGTGAACCACTGTGGGTACCGGTATAACTGGTAACGCACTGTAAACCATTGTGGGTACCGGTATAACTGGTAGCACACTGTGAACCATTGTGGGTACCGGTAAAACAGGTAGCGCACTGTGAACCATTGTGGGTACTGGTATAACTGGCAGCACACTGTGAATCAGGCTGTGTACCGGTATAACAAGTAGCGAACTGTAAACCGGGCTGGGTACCAGTATAACAATTAGCGCACTGTGAACCATTGTGGGTATCGGTATAACTGGTAACGTCCTGTGAACCATTGTGGGTCCGGTATAACTGGTAACGCACTGTGAACCATTGTGGGCACCGGTATAACTGGTAACGCACTGTGAACCATTGTGGGTACATGTATAACTGGTAGTACACTGTGAACCCTTGTGGGTACCGATATAACAGGTAGCGCAATGTGAACCATTGTGGGTACCGGTATAACTGGTAGCACACTGTGAATAAGGCTGGGTACCGGTATAACAAGTAGCGCACTGTAAACCGAGCTGGGTACCAGTATAACAATTAGCGCACTGTGAACCATTGTGGGTACCGGTATAACTGGTAACGTCCTATGAACCATTGTGGGTACCGGTATAACTGGTAACACACTGTGAACCATTGTGGGTACCAGTTTAACTGGTAACGCACTGTGAACCATTGTGGGTACCGTTATAACTGGTAACACACTGTGAACCATTGGATTACACCCTATGACACTACTTCTCCTGCTTCTCTCTCTGCTGGGGGCCTTACATTCTCACACACACCCCGACCTGGGGGTCGTCATGGGGGTGGTGTTGGGATCCTTTTACCCTCAAGCTACACATACCAACTTATACCTCCAGAACCATCTCTTACATTCTCTACATTTGAGGTCCATGCAATTCGCCTCTACCAACCCACTAATCTTCGAGTTGCTGTCATTTACCGTCCACCTGGCATTTCCTCTAAATTCCTTGACAACTTTGCTTCCTGGCTACCTCACATCCTCTCTTCTGACATTCCCTCCATTATTCTTGGTGATTTCAACATCCCTATCGATAACCCCACAAAATCACCTGCCTCTAATCTCCTTAACCTCACCTCTTCACTTGGTCTCTCCCAGTGGACCACCTCACCCTCCCATGTGAACGGGAGCTCACTGGATCTGGTTTTCACTCACCACTATGATATTTCTGATTTCTCCAATTCCCCTTTTCCCCTCTCTGACCACCACTTACTCTCTTTCAACTTATCTATCTCTGCTCCCCCATCTCTCCCTCCTAAGGCTACCATCACAAAGCATAATATTGAGGCTATTGACACCTCATCCCTGTCCTCCCTGTTTGACTCTCTTCTCTCTCCTCTTCTCTCTCTCACATGCCCTGAACAAGTCACAACCCTATACAATGCATTTCTTACTTCTGCCCTTGACTCTGTTGCTCCGCCAACCACTATTCACCCTCGCAGAACAACACCTCAACCCTGGCGCACCAAATGCACCAGATATCTACAAAAATGCTCACGTACTGCCGAGCGACACTGGAGGAAATCAAGCTCTAAAGCAGACTTCCTCCATTTCAAATTCATGCTCTCATCCTTCAGTGCTGCCCTTTCCCTTGCTAAACAATCATACTTCAAAATCCTCATCTCTACCCACTCTTCCAACCCCTGGCGCCTCTTTGCCACTGTTAACTCCCTCCTCTGCCCACCACCAACACCTCCTCTCCCTTCCTCATTGTCTGCTCTTGACTTTGCCTCTTACTTCACATCCAAGATTGACTCCATACGTCAGGACATCACATCCCACCAGTCCAGCAACCAGCCACCACCCATCCTTTGCCACCCCTCCCCTACCCTCTTACCAACTCTGACATCTTTCTCCCTAGTATCTGGTGAGGAAGTCATGGCCCTCGTACACTCCTCCCCCCCCCCCCCACAACCTCCCCACTCGACCCTATCCCCTCCCACCTCCTTCGCTACCTCTCTCCTTCTGCCTGTTCCCATCTTGCCCACCTTCTCAATCTCTCCCTCTCATCAGGCACTATCCCCTCTGCCTTCAAGAATGCTCTTGTCTCCCCTATTCTTAAAAAACCTACCCTTGATCCTAACACTCTTTCCAACTATCGACCCATCTCTCTCCTCCCCTTTGCCTCCAAACTTCTTGAGCGTATTGTCTATAATCGCCTCGCTGCCTTTCGTTCCTCTCACTCACTGCTTGACCCATTCCAGTCTGGTTTCCGCTCTCTCCACTCCACTGAAACTGCCCTCACAAAAGTCTGCAATGACCTCCATGCCGCCAAATCTAAGGGCCACTACTCTCTGCTTATTCTTCTTGACCTCTCTGCTGCTTTTGACACTGCGGACCACCCTCTTCTTCTGCAAATCCTTCACTCTCTTGGTCTACGCGATACTGCCCTCTCCTGGCTGTCCTCCTACCTCTCTGATCGTTCCTTCTCTGTCTCCTCTCATGATGCTACCTCGCCCCCACTTCCACTAACTGTTGGTGTCCCCCAAGGTTCTGTTCTTGGGCCTCTCCTTTTCTCTCTCTATACGTCCTCTTTAGGTGAACTCATTAGTTCTTTTAATTTCCAGTATCACCTCTATGCTGATGACACTCAAATCTACCTCTCCTCCCCTGATCTCTCCACGGCTCTCCTCACTCGTGCTTCTAACTGTCTTTCTGTTATCTCTTCCTGGATGTCCCAGCGCTTTCTTAAACTCAACATGTCTAAGACTGAGCTGATCATCTTCCCACTGGTACAACCTCACCTCCCACAATCTCATTATCCATTGATGGTACGACTATCTCCTCTAGCCCCCAGTACGTTGTCTTGGTGTAATCCTTGACTCCTCCCTCTCCTTCAAACCACACATTCAGCACCTCTCACAAACCTGTCATTTTCATCTCAAAAACATTTCCAGGATCAGATCTTTTCTCACCCAGGATGCCACTAAGATCATTATTCACTCACTGATTATTTCCAGACTGGACTACTGTAATCTCCTCCTAACTGGCCTCCCTGACAATTACCTCTCTCCACTCCAGTCTATCCTCAATGCTGCTGCTCGGCTCATCTTCCTCACCAAACGCACTACATCCACCTCCCCTCTCCTACTAGCCCTTCACTGGCTTCCCTTCCCCTTTAGAATCCAATTCAAACTTCTCACACTCACTTACAAAGCTCTCACCCAATCCTCTCCCATTTACATCTCTGATCTTATCTCCCTTTACTCTCCCACCCGTCCTCTTCGCTCTGCTAATGCACGCCGGCTCTCCTGTCTCCTGATTACTTCCTCCCACTCCTATCTCCAAGATTTTTCACGTGCTGCTCCCTTCCTTTGGAATTCTTTACCTCTCCCCCTCAGACTCTCCACCACTCTACAAAACTTTAAACGGGCTCTCAAGACCCATTTCTTTACCAAACCCAGCCAAATCTCATCCTAACCCTCTGTTCCATGCTCTCTATGTACCCCATCTGCGTCACCCCTGTCTGTCTACCCCTCCCCTTAGAATGTAAGCTCTCACGAGTAGGGCCCTCTTCCCTCATGTGCTCACCCTTTTCTTACTTTAATAATTCTCAACTGCCCAAATCACACAGTTTTTGGGCCACCTGGAACTTATCTCTGCCATTTACTGGTGTAGTTATGCTTAGTTACCCTGTACTTGTCCAAATTTGATTTCAACTGTAAGTCACTGTTTTGATTATGTGCATATGTACTCTGTAATCGCTGCGGAACCCTTGTGGCGCCATATAAATAAATGATAATAATAATAATAATAATAACAACCATTGTTGGTACCGGTATAACTGCTAATGCACTGTGAACCATTGTGGGTACCGGTATAACTGGTAACGCACTGTGAACCATTGTGGGTAACGGTATAACTGGTAACGCACTGTGAACCATTGTGGGTACCGGTATAACTAGTAACGCACTGTGAACCATTGTGGGTACCGGTATAACTGGTAACGCACTGTGAACCATTGTGGGCTCCGGTATAACTGGTAACACACTGTGAACCATTGTGGGAACCGGTATAACTGGTAGCAAACTGTGAACCATTGTGGGTATCGGTATAACTGGTAACGTCCTGTGAACCATTGTGGGTCCGGTATAACTGGTAGCACACTGTGAACCATTGTGGGTACCGGTATAACTGTTAACGCACTTTGAATCATTGTGGGTACTGGTATAACTGGTAACACACTGTGAACCATTAAGGGTACCGGTATAACTGGTAGCACACTGTGAACCATTGTGGGTATCGATATAACTGGTAATGCACTGTGAACCATTGTGGGTATCGGTATAACTGGTAACGCACTGTGAACCATTGTGGGTACCGGTATAACTGTTAACGCACTTTGAACCATTGTGGGTACTGGTATAACTGGTAACACACTGTGAACCATTAAGGGTACCGGTATAACTGGTAGCACACTGTGAACCATTGTGGGTATCGGTATAACTGGTAACACACTGTGAATCAGGCTGGGTACCGGTATAACAAGTAGCGCACTGTAAACCGGGCTGGGTACCAGTATAACAATTGGCGCACTGTGATCCATTGTGGGTACCGGTATAACTGGTAATGTCCTGTGAACCATTGTGGGTAACGGTATAACTGGTAAACACTGTGAACCATTGTGGGTACCGGTATTACTGGTAACGCACTGTGAACCATTGTGGGTACCGTTATAACTGGTAACGCACTGTGAACCATTGTGGGTACCAGTAGAACTGCTAACGCACTGTGAACCATTGTGGGTACCGGTATAACTGGTAGCACACTGTGAACCATTGTGGGTACCGGTATAACAGGTAGCGCAATGTGAACCATTGTGGGTACCGGTATAACTGGTAGCACACTGTGAATCAGGCTGGGTACCGGTATAACAAATAGCGCACTGTAAACCGGGCTGGGTACCAGTATAACAATTAGCGCACTGTGAACCATTGTGGGTACCGATATAACTGGTAATGTCCTGTGAACCATTGTGGGTACCGGTATAACTGGTAACGCACTGTGAACCATTGTGGATACCGTTATAACTGGTAACGCACTGTGAACCACTGTGGGTACCAGTATAACTGCTAATGCACTGTGAACCATTGTGGGTAACGGTATAACTGGTAACGCACTGTAAACCATGGTGGGTACCGGTATAACTGGCAACGCACTGTGAACCATTGTGGGACCGGTATAACTGGCAACGCACTGTGAACCACTGTGGGTACCGGTATAACTGGTAACGCACTGTGAACCATTGTGGGTACCGGTATAACTAGAAACGCACTGTGAACCATTGTGAGCATCGGTATAACTGGTAGCACACTGTGAACCATTGTGGGTACTGGTATAACTGGTAGCAAACTGTGAACCATTGTGGGTATCCGTATAACTGGTAATGCACTGTGAACTATTGTGGGTACCGGTATAACTGGTAGCACACTGTAAACCATTGTGGGTACCGGTATAACTGGTAACGTCCTGTGAACCATTGTGGGTACCGGTATAACTGGTAATGCACTGTGAACCGGGCTGGGTATCGGTATAACTGGTAATGCACTGTGACCCGGGCTGGGTATCAGTATAACTGGTAATGCACTGTGACCCGGGCTGGGTATCAGTATAACTGGAGAACGAAAAAGGACAGAAAAAGGATTGTCTCTTCGTTGGCGCACTTTGAAAGAGAGAATTTTTAATGTAAAATATAACTTTTATTAATATTTAATGAATAAAAAATTGCCTAGCAATTGAGAAACATATAGGTGAAAAATAAATAAATTGTGCTCTAGGTGAATGAATTAAGTGCTTGAAATTTTTAATATTTTTATTATTAAATAAAAGCTGATTCACTGTGCCGTGCCAGTTGCTTCCACTCAATTTTTCTTTGAATAAATGTCACTGACTCTATACGTATTTATTTATTAATTGATGTTAAATAATTAGATTAACACCTATTCTTGGTACTCATTATGCATCAGTATAAATTAGGACAACACATCTTACATGTATTGTATAAGGGTAAGTAATCTCAGTATGGAACAGACCACAGGTAAGTGTTAAAGTCAAAAACAATAGGACAAATGTAGTCCCTTATTAAACATTCAAATATCATGATATAGATCGTTTATACTTATGAAATGGAATTTTCGGCAGAAAAAGACATATCTTCAATGGTTCATATTTGGTGGAATTCCATTGGCTCAAGACCCTGGTGTAAACCTTATCAATTAAGCTTCCACATATAATAAGGTCATGTCTATTACATGGGTCTGGATGTAACATGCATCATGACTCCATTGACAATGAGCTTATAAGTGGTGTATGATTACAGGTTATTATACACCTGTCCAATCGGGTCTATTGTGTGCTAAGCCCTTTTAAGGAAATAAAATATCATATGGAAATATTGATATGCTAGGGCTGATGTTATAAATGTTCACTGGCTGCTTGCCACATTCACACTACCTCCAATGGTTATTAATGATAATACACGTTGTGTGTGGTTAAAAGCTGTGCAGGCTTTATTACTTTGTTACCACACAAAACAATAAACATGCCATATCCTGCCAATTATCATGTTATGCTTTAGACTAACACTTCTTTGTGAGTATCACTGAAAAGGCACTTGGATTTCTCCACTTGGTAATAATGGTATGGATAATGTGGGTGCCCCACGTTAAACTTAATGTGTCTGTTGCATACAATGAGGCTGCCAGCCACCTAAAATTATGCTGCAGATATGCTTATCAATCAGAATAGGTGGATGTATGCACAGTACTTTACACAGTAATTCATATCTTTGTACCTAGGTGCTGAATTTTATATGCACCATTAAGTACTGCTTCTATATACTGCTTAATGCATACGCGTGCAGTATAATACTCATTTATTTCTGGCCGCGGTTGATAATAACCATATACCACCTCAGTGCATATGCGTGCAATATAACAAAGATGTTCCTTTAATACTGTCTGCGGCTGGTAATAACCATATACCGCCTCTGTGTATATACGTGCAATATAACAAAGATGTTCCTTTATTACTGCCTGCAGGCTGGTAATAACCCTATATTGCCTCAGTGCATATACGTGCACTATAACAGAGATATTCCTTTGCTGCCTGCGGCTAGTAATTTAACAACAATCCTCCATATATGTTGTAATGTTAAAGAAACCTTATGTTTCAACAAGTATCAGTTAATTGTTTCAATCATATTGTAACAGTTTCTAATCTAAAACATATCGGCCATTACTGTCTGCAACAGTTGTGAGCCGCCCAGATTATAACGGTCCCTGTGTGCTCTCTATATTGACAATTATTATGTAATTAATTCTAGCACACTTGACCATTAAACATTGTTAAATTCCTACATAATGGTACCCTAACAGTGACAATATTCATATATCATGTATTCATTGTACGAGCATATTAGGCACAGTGATCAGTGAGCGGGCTTTGCGGCCCTGCTCTGAAACGCCGACGTGCACGTTTCGCAAATGCTTTAACGAGGCAAACCCGATTGCCTAATCCGGGATGCTTTTAACAAGGCATCCCTCCTATCACGTTAAGACTTCCTGTCTTGCGTTTCACGGGACCGCTGCGCGGGCTCCGGTGAGCCGCATGACGTTTGCAGACTCATTCCCGTGGAGCGCCTATCTATTTCATTGATCTTTTAGTAATCCTGTCGGGACGTGAATTCAAATTGTGATTGACACTGCAATCTATGGTTCGGTAATCCCAGTCCCTGTTAGTATTCCCGGACCGAACTGTGATTACTATTGCTCTGAAGCAGTGCTCTAATTTATAGTTCTAATGGACACTATATTGTGCATTCAAAATAATGACCATTCGATAATTTATTCCAAACTTAATTGAAGTGTTATTGGTGAACAAATATGTATTACGACTGAACGTCTTATGATTCCAGAATATTAATTGAACATTCTATATCCTTATTAATAAGTAATAAACAAATATAATGAATGAAAAATAATAAATAAAATGAATTAATATAATAAAAGTGATAGATTCTTCGGAAATCTAATTAGGTAAAATAGAATGATTAAAATGGAATAGTGAATATTGTGACTATAGTATTAAATGTATTGTGCTTAGGGGCTCATTTGATAGCCATTGGGAAGTAAAAGTGACGTGTGACAAAAAGCAAGCCGTGATGAATTAAAGGAAAATGAGTGAAAAAATGTGAAAAACAATGTGAGAAAGAAGGGGGGGGGAAAGGGGGAAAGGTGTTAATGGTGAAAAATGATTAAGTGATCCTGAATTGTATTGATAATTTATTAAGTGCTATGATACTCCAATCTTTATAACTCATTAATAAGATTGCTAATGGTGAAAATCTTCAGATCATTGAATTGTTCATTGATATATCAGGGAACTTAATTGATGTTCTTTGCTCATATAGGGGGTTACCTATTTAGTTCCACATAGCATTATCTTCTTGGAGGAACTATATTGGTGACCAGGCTATTTGGAGAGGGAGAAAGGGGTATTCATCCACATCAAAAATTTATTATGAGAAATGTATTGTCGTAAATGCGACCATATTAATTTCATCTTGATTATTTCTAAAAAGGAGAAAGATCTTAGGAATTTTAATCAAAAGAAGAAAGAGTAAGATGTCTTAATCCAAAGATTGTCATTAATACAGGGTAGCTCTACCTGAGATAGTATATACCGATAGAGTATACGAAGGTTAAAAGTTGAGAAATTCCCAATAATATCTGTAGAGCTTCCTTATATAAAAAGATATTGCAAGCCACTATTGTACTTTATTCACTCAGAGTGGGTCTCAGGTTAGTACCTCATTGAGCCCCTTCTATGCACTTGAGATGGAGTACGGTAGATCTATCAGTTGGCCTCTTTGAGAGTAATTTTACCATCTGAATAGTATTGTTGGTGGAATCTTGGATGTGTGTTTAACTTATGCTCCAATAGATCACTCCTTCATAGTGGGTATGAGGTAATCTAAAGTAATATGGATCTAAAATCCTGTTATAATGATAAGTGATTGTTGTTTTTTCCGTCATCTGTGAGTAAGACAATGTCAGACTGAGTTAAATAAAACTGATGTACTATACTTAATTTATTATGCCACCCTGAACGTTGAGGCTGAGGTAATACACATAGGTTGAAATTATGAGAGAGATCACAAAAAGGGTAAATAACTATTTCCCTCATTCAAGCCTTTTGGGTGCAAGCTGTCCATTAGAAATATCATTTTGCACTCGAATCTAAGGAGATCTCCATCAATATCACCTCCTCGAATACCTGTCTCAAAGTGTTTCATGCCGAAAGCTCGGAGGCCCTTAGCTGTACCATTGTGGTACTGTAAGAAATGATTGGCAACAGGGGTAAGAGATTTAAAATTGGCTTTGTCTTGTCTAGCGTTCCTTATATTCCCCACGTGTTCTAGTAGTCTCACTTTCAGGGGCCTTATGGATTTGCCAATATATGTCTTATTGCAAGGGCAGGTTAATTGGTAGACTACACCTGTTGTGGTGCAATCTATATAGCTGTCAATATGCCATTTCTTGCCGTAAGCATCTTTATAGTCGACTTTAGGGACCATAAATTGGCAAGCTTTGCACTGTCTACAGCAAAAGGAACCTTTCTTGTGGTATATCGACTTTTGCTGAGATGTTAAATGGCTCCTTACTAGGATATCCTTTAGATTGCGTGTCCTTCTCCAACTGCACTGCACTTTTTGTGGAAGTATGTTATTCAAATCATTGTCAGTTTTCAAAACTGGCCAGTGTCTTTGTAGAATGGTGTTAATCTCACGCCATCTGTTATTGAAGGTGCTGATAAATCTCACAGGTTCTTCTTTGATGGTTCTACCCTTCGGCACTAGTAACGATTCTCTAGTGTATGTTTTAACATCCCGTTTTGCAGTTTTAATTATCCGGTTACTGTATCCCCTTTGCCTCAATCTTTCCGTCAATTGTTGTTCTCTCAAAGAGAATCTTGTTGTGTCAGAACAATTTCTCTTGGTCCGGAGGAATTCCCCTTTTGGAATACCTCTAATGGTGGTAGGCAAATGTGAGCTCTTCGAGTGCAAAATGCTGTTTGTTGCCGTTTTTTTCCTGTACATGTCTGTTGAGATCGAGCCGTCTTCCTCAATATTGATTGTAAGATCCAAGAAATTAATTGTTTTCTGGCTCATTTCACCTGTGAGTTTCAGGTTGAGATCATTCCTGTTAAGGATATTAATGAACTCATCCAGAAGGGCCTGATCCCCATCCCATAGGATGAGGATATCGTCGATGTACCTCAAATATAGTATGATGTGATTTGTATATTGTTCATGACTCTCTTGGAAGACCAACTCCCGTTCCCACCAACCCATATATATATAAGGAAGCTCTACAGATATTATTGGGAATTTCTCAACTTTTAACCTTCGTATACTCTATCGGTATATACTATCTCAGGTAGAGCTACCCTGTATTAATGACAATCTTTGGATTAAGACATCTTACTCTTTCTTCTTTTGATTAAAATTCCTAAGATCTTTCTCCTTTTTAGAAATAATCAAGATGAAATTAATATGGTCGCATTTACGACAATACATTTCTCATAATACATTTTTGATGTGGATGAATACCCCTTTCTCCCTCTCCAAATAGCCTGGTCACCAATATAGTTCCTCCAAGAAGATAATGCTATGTGGAACTAAATAGGTAACCCCCTATATGAGCAAAGAACATCAATTAAGTTCCCTGATATATCAATGAACAATTCAATGATCTGAAGATTTTCACCATTAGCAATCTTATTAATGAGTTATAAAGATTGGAGTATCATAGCACTTAATAAATTATCAATACAATTCAGGATCACTTAATCATTTTTCACCATTAACACCTTTCCCCCTTTCCCCCCCCCCCCCCCCTTCTTTCTCACATTGTTTTTTACATTTTTCACTCATTTTCCTTTAATTCATCACGGCTTGCTTTTTTGTCACACGTCACTTTTACTTCCCAATGGCTATCAAATGAGCCCCTAAGCACAATACATTTAATACTATAGTCACAATATTCACTATTCCATTTTAATCATTTTATTTTACCTAATTAGATTTCCGAAGAATCTATCACTTTTATTATATTAATTCATTTTATTTATTATTTCTCATTCATTATATTTGTTTATTACTTATTAATAAGGATATAGAATGTTCAATTAATATTCTGGAATCATAAGACGTTCAGTCGTAATACATATTTGTTCACCAATAACACTTCAATTAAGTTTGGAATAAATTATCGAATGGTCATTATTTTGAATGCACAATATAGTGTCCATTAGAACTATAAATTAGAGCACTGCTTCAGAGCAATAGTAATCACAGTTCGGTCCGGGAATACTAACAGGGACTGGGATTACCGAACCATAGATTGCAGTGTCAATCACAATTTGAATTCACGTCCCGACATGATTACTAAAAGATCAATGAAATAGATAGGCGCTCCACGGGAATGAGTCTGCAAACGTCATGCGGCTCACCGGAGCCCGCGCAGCGGTCCCGTGAAATGCAAGACAGGAAGTCTTAACGTGATAGGAGGGATGCCTTGTTAAAAGCATCCCGGATTAGGCAATCGGGTTTGCCTCGTTAAAGCATTTGCGAAACGTGCACGTCGGCGTTTCAGAGCGGGGCCGCAAAGCCCGCTCACTGATCACTGTGCCTAATATGCTCGTACAATGAATACATGATATATGAATATTGTCACTGTTAGGGTACCATTATGTAGGAATTTAACAATGTTTAATGGTCAAGTGTGCTAGAATTAATTACATAATAATTGTCAATACAGAGAGCACACAGGGACCGTTATAATCTGGGCGGCTCACAACTGTTGCAGACAGTAATGGCCGATATGTTTTAGATTAGAAACTGTTACAATATGATTGAAACAATTAACTGATACTTGTTGAAACATAAGGTTTCTTTAACATTACAACATATATGGAGGATTGTTGTTAAATTACTAGCCGCAGGCAGCAAAGGAATATCTCTGTTATAGTGCACGTATATGCACTGAGGCAATATAGGGTTATTACCAGCCTGCAGGCAGTAATAAAGGAACATCTTTGTTATATTGCACGTATATACACAGAGGCGGTATATGGTTATTACCAGCCGCAGACAGTATTAAAGGAACATCTTTGTTATATTGCACGCATATGCACTGAGGTGGTATATGGTTATTATCAACCGCGGCCAGAAATAAATGAGTATTATACTGCACGCGTATGCATTAAGCAGTATATAGAAGCAGTACTTAATGGTGCATATAAAATTCAGCACCTAGGTACAAAGATATGAATTACTGTGTAAAGTACTGTGCATACATCCACCTATTCTGATTGATAAGCATATCTGCAGCATAATTTTAGGTGGCTGGCAGCCTCATTGTATGCAACAGACACATTAAGTTTAACGTGGGGCACCCACATTATCCATACCATTATTACCAAGTGGAGAAATCCAAGTGCCTTTTCAGTGATACTCACAAAGAAGTGTTAGTCTAAAGCATAACATGATAATTGGCAGGATATGGCATGTTTATTGTTTTGTGTGGTAACAAAGTAATAAAGCCTGCACAGCTTTTAACCACACACAACGTGTATTATCATTAATAACCATTGGAGGTAGTGTGAATGTGGCAAGCAGCCAGTGAACATTTATAACATCAGCCCTAGCATATCAATATTTCCATATGATATTTTATTTCCTTAAAAGGGCTTAGCACACAATAGACCCGATTGGACAGGTGTATAATAACCTGTAATCATACACCACTTATAAGCTCATTGTCAATGGAGTCATGATGCATGTTACATCCAGACCCATGTAATAGACATGACCTTATTATATGTGGAAGCTTAATTGATAAGGTTTACACCAGGGTCTTGAGCCAATGGAATTCCACCAAATATGAACCATTGAAGATATGTCTTTTTCTGCCGAAAATTCCATTTCATAAGTATAAACGATCTATATCATGATATTTGAATGTTTAATAAGGGACTAAATTTGTCCTATTGTTTTTGACTTTAACACTTACCTGTGGTCTGTTCCATACTGAGATTACTTACCCTTATACAATACATGTAAGATGTGTTGTCCTAATTTATACTGATGCATAATGAGTACCAAGAATAGGTGTTAATCTAATTATTTAACATCAATTAATAAATAAATACGTATAGAGTCAGTGACATTTATTCAAAGAAAAATTGAGTGGAAGCAACTGGCACGGCACAGTGAATCAGCTTTTATTTAATAATAAAAATATTAAAAATTTCAAGCACTTAATTCATTCACCTAGAGCACAATTTATTTATTTTTCACCTATATGTTTCTCAATTGCTAGGCAATTTTTTATTCATTAAATATTAATAAAAGTTATATTTTACATTAAAAATTCTCTCTTTCAAAGTGCGCCAACGAAGAGACAATCCTTTTTCTGTCCTTTTTCGTTCTCCAATTTATTGTCTATGGCAGCACCCCCTATGGATGTAAGCAGAATTGTGTATATATTAATACAATTTGGGGATTCTCTTAACAAATAAACTTGTAAATCTTGTCTGGTGCAGAAGACGTCCCTTTCCCACATTTTCCCTTATGTACTGCTGAACTGGTTGGGTTTTCAACCTTCTTGTCTTCTAGCACAGCTTCTAATTAGAGATTTAACATCTCAATTAATTACTGACAAAATTTTCAAAATATTTAAAATTTTTACATTCAACCCGATTGCGTAATCCATATATACCATGGCTACATTTAGCTTAACCAAGGATCTGGACGACACACGAGAACGTTTGAGGAATAGTATTAACACAGTGTTTGATGGTGATATACTATCCAATGATCCAGTAAATAGGGATTGGACGGATGATTTATATTCCTTAAAACAGGTTCTGATCAAGCAGAGCAAAACCTGGTGGAATAAAACCACCTTTGACAGCTATATTAAGAACAAGGTGACCCCAAGAGGTTTAAGACCGAAAGTGTTCCCTGCATTTGAATTAGCTAATGGTAATTTACAAAAGGAATGGGAAAACATCCTGTCCCAGTGCTCTATGGAGTTAATAAAAATTTTAATAAAACACGATGAGATCCTCCTCAATCAATATACACAAGAAATTGCAGTTTTGGGTGGTAAACTCAAACAATTTGAAACATTGGAGAAATTTCAATTGACGTATAATAAGTATAAGAAAGAAATTGAGGATATTGAAAAAACTATAATTGAAAGGAAGCGTAGAAAACTGCACAGGGATGTAATGGATTTTGCACAGAATAGAGCCTATAGATGGAAAGTTTATGAACCACGCAACAGAACTAACAGCACTACACATTATACAACCTCAGATGTTGATTCATCCGAGGGGGAAGGCAATCTGAGCATGTTCAATAGGGAACGAAGCCGGAATTTTTTAGAGAGAACTCCGAAGGAGATGCGCGATGGTATAGGGCGAGACAGTATAAGATCAGGCGGGGGAAGGGGAGAAAGAAGAAAACGCAATACACGCGATTGGCGGGAAGAGCCGAGGGAACAGAGACGGTACCACAAGTAATGGAGGACCAACTACGTATTATCAATTTAACGGATCATATCCTCACAACCGATCAAATTTCCCTTCTAACAAAGGGACTCTCCTTCTCCCCCAACCATAGACCTGACCGTTTTGAATGTGAGAAGGACTTACACCTTTTCACACGGAAAATCCTTCTCAAAAAATTCTTCAAAAACAAAGACACGCTCCTTGAACAGTCCATCCCAGATAGCAATTCTGCAGCTACTGCTTCCTTAACAACAGAAGATCAAGCCATTTTAAGGATGCTAGAGGAATTGGATACGGACAATGAGAGAGATCAATATGAGCTACAACCATTTGATGAGACAAAAATCAAGAAGAAATCCACGTTTTTCCCTGATTTTAAAATCTGTCCTCCAGTTAAGGTCTTCCTCGATTTGGTTTCCAGAGATTTCAATACTCTTTTCAAACAACAAGATTCACTCCAATTTGAACAAGATAATCTCACCAAGGGAGAAAGGTCTGCTCTTAAAGAAATCTTGGAATGGCAAGATACTATTGTAAAGCCATCTGATAAAGGGGGTAATGTGGTCCTATGGTCCAGGGCTTTATACATAAAAGAGCTAGACAAGCAATTGAAAGAACGTACGTGCTATAAGCCTCTCATGTTTAATCCAACTTCGGACTTTCAGAGTCAATACAATAATTTGATCTCACAAGCAGTATCCAATGGAACTATCTCTAAGAAGGATTTCGATTTCCTAAAAACCGATAAACCAATGATCCCCACGCTATATTTGCTCCCTAAAATACATAAAAATGAGACCACTCCCCCTGGAAGACCAATTGTCTCCGGGGTGGGCAGTTTGTCTGAAAAAGCGAGCATATACGTGGACCAGTACTTACGACACTTTGTTTTGTCTTTACCAGCCTACGTTAGAGACACAATGGATGTCCTAACGAGATTACAGAACATCAACGTGCCATCAGGAACTTGGTTGGCGACGTATGATGTTGAAAGCTTGTACACAAGCATCAACCATACGAATGGAATTAGAGCCGTGAAGTTTTTCTTGGACATGAGTGTACAGCACGAATTTAATACATTTCTTCTGTCATTGTTGGAGTTTGTACTTACCAAAAATTACTTCACGTGCAATGAGCGGTACTACCTCCAGGTTAGAGGCACAGCTATGGGGACAGCTTGTGCCCCCACGTATGCTGGCCTCTACCTGGGTTGGTGGGAACGGGAGTTGGTCTTCCAAGAGAGTCATGAACAATATACAAATCACATCATACTATATTTGAGGTACATCGACGATATCCTCATCCTATGGGATGGGGATCAGGCCCTTCTGGATGAGTTCATTAATATCCTTAACAGGAATGATCTCAACCTGAAACTCACAGGTGAAATGAGCCAGAAAACAATTAATTTCTTGGATCTTACAATCAATATTGAGGAAGACGGCTCGATCTCAACAGACATGTACAGGAAAAAAACGGCAACAAACAGCATTTTGCACTCGAAGAGCTCACATTTGCCTACCACCATTAGAGGTATTCCAAAAGGGGAATTCCTCCGGACCAAGAGAAATTGTTCTGACACAACAAGATTCTCTTTGAGAGAACAACAATTGACGGAAAGATTGAGGCAAAGGGGATACAGTAACCGGATAATTAAAACTGCAAAACGGGATGTTAAAACATACACTAGAGAATCGTTACTAGTGCCGAAGGGTAGAACCATCAAAGAAGAACCTGTGAGATTTATCAGCACCTTCAATAACAGATGGCGTGAGATTAACACCATTCTACAAAGACACTGGCCAGTTTTGAAAACTGACAATGATTTGAATAACATACTTCCACAAAAAGTGCAGTGCAGTTGGAGAAGGACACGCAATCTAAAGGATATCCTAGTAAGGAGCCATTTAACATCTCAGAAAAAGTCGATATACCACAAGAAAGGTTCCTTTTGCTGTAGACAGTGCAAAGCTTGCCAATTTATGGTCCCTAAAGTCGACTATAAAGATGCTTTCGGTAAGAAATGGCATATTGACAGCTATATAGATTGCACCACAACAGGTGTAGTCTACCAATTAACCTGCCCTTGCAATAAGACATATATTGGCAAAACCATAAGGCCCCTGAAAGTGAGACTACTAGAACACGTGGGGACTATAAGGAACGCTAGACAAGACAAAGCCAATTTTAAATCTCTTACCCCTGTTGCCAATCATTTCTTACAGTACCACAATGGTACAGCTAAGGGCCTCCGAGCTTTCGGCATGAAACACTTTGAGACAGGTATTCGAGGAGGTGATATTGATGGAGATCTCCTTAGATTCGAGTGCAAAATGATATTTCTAATGGACAGCTTGCACCCAAAAGGCTTGAATGAGGGAAATAGTTATTTACCCTTTTTGTGATCTCTCTCATAATTTCAACCTATGTGTATTACCTCAGCCTCAACGTTCAGGGTGGCATAATAAATTAAGTATAGTACATCAGTTTTATTTAACTCAGTCTGACATTGTCTTACTCACAGATGACGGAAAAAACAACAATCACTTATCATTATAACAGGATTTTAGATCCATATTACTTTAGATTACCTCATACCCACTATGAAGGAGTGATCTATTGGAGCATAAGTTAAACACGCATCCAAGATTCCACCAACAATACTATTCAGATGGTAAAATGACTCTCAAGGAGGCCAACTGATAGATCTACCGTACTCCATCTCAAGTGCATAGAAGGGGCTCAATGAGGTACTAACCTGAGACCCACTCTGAGTGAATAAAGTACAATAGTGGCTTGCAATATCTTTTTATATAAGGAAGCTCTACAGATATTATTGGGAATTTCTCAACTTTTAACCTTCGTATACTCTATCGGTATATACTATCTCAGGTAGAGCTACCCTGTATTAATGACAATCTTTGGATTAAGACATCTTACTCTTTCTTCTTTTGATTAAAATTCCTAAGATCTTTCTCCTTTTTAGAAATAATCAAGATGAAATTAATATGGTCGCATTTACGACAATACATTTCTCATAATAAATTTTTGATGTGGATGAATACCCCTTTCTCCCTCTCCAAATAGCCTGGTCACCAATATAGTTCCTCCAAGAAGATAATGCTATGTGGAACTAAATAGGTAACCCCCTATATGAGCAAAGAACATCAATTAAGTTCCCTGATATATCAATGAACAATTCAATGATCTGAAGATTTTCACCATTAGCAATCTTATTAATGAGTTATAAAGATTGGAGTATCATAGCACTTAATAAATTATCAATACAATTCAGGATCACTTAATCATTTTTCACCATTAACACCTTTCCCCCTTTCCCCCCCCCTTCTTTCTCACATTGTTTTTCACATTTTTTCACTAATTTTCCTTTAATTCATCACGGCTTGCTTTTTTGTCACACGTCACTTTTACTTCCCAATGGCTATCAAATGAGCCCCTAAGCACAATACATTTAATACTATAGTCACAATATTCACTATTCCATTTTAATTATTTTATTTTACCTAATTAGATTTCCGAAGAATCTATCACTTTTATTATATTAATTCATTTTATTTATTATTTTTCATTCATTATATTTGTTTATTACTTATTAATAAGGATATAGAATGTTCAATTAATATTCTGGAATCATAAGACGTTCAGTCGTAATACATATTTGTTCACCAATAACACTTCAATTAAGTTTGGAATAAATTATCGAATGGTCATTATTTTGAATGCACAATATAGTGTCCATTAGAACTATAAATTAGAGCACTGCTTCAGAGCAATAGTAATCACAGTTCGGTCCGGGAATACTAACAGGGACTGGGATTACCGAACCATAGATTGCAGTGTCAATCACAATTTGAATTCACGTCCCGACATGATTACTAAAAGATCAATGAAATAGATAGGCGCTCCACGGGAATGAGTCTGCAAACGTCATGCGGCTCACCGGAGCCCGCGCAGCGGTCCCGTGAAACGCAAGACAGGAAGTCTTAACGTGATAGGAGGGATGCCTTGTTAAAAGCATCCCGGATTAGGCAATCGGGTTTGCCTCGTTAAAGCATTTGCGAAACGTGCACGTCGGCGTTTCAGAGCAGGGCCGCAAAGCCCGCTCACTGATCACTGTGCCTAATATGCTCGTACAATGAATACATGATATATGAATATTGTCACTGTTAGGGTACCATTATGTAGGAATTTAACAATGTTTAATGGTCAAGTGTGCTAGAATTAATTACATAATAATTGTCAATATAGAGAGCACACAGGGACCGTTATAATCTGGGCGGCTCACAACTGTTGCAGACAGTAATGGCCGATATGTTTTAGATTAGAAACTGTTACAATATGATTGAAACAATTAACTGATACTTGTTGAAACATAAGGTTTCTTTAACATTACAACATATATGGAGGATTGTTGTTAAATTACTAGCCGCAGGCAGCAAAGGAATATCTCTGTTATAGTGCACGTATATGCACTGAGGCAATATAGGGTTATTACCAGCCTGCAGGCAGTAATAAAGGAACATCTTTGTTATATTGCACGTATATACACAGAGGCGGTATATGGTTATTACCAGCCGCAGACAGTATTAAAGGAACATCTTTGTTATATTGCACGCATATGCACTGAGGTGGTATATGGTTATTATCAACCGCGGCCAGAAATAAATGAGTATTATACTGCACGCGTATGCATTAAGCAGTATATAGAAGCAGTACTTAATGGTGCATATAAAATTCAGCACCTAGGTACAAAGATATGAATTACTGTGTAAAGTACTGTGCATACATCCACCTATTCTGATTGATAAGCATATCTGCGGCATAATTTTAGGTGGCTGGCAGCCTCATTGTATGCAACAGACACATTAAGTTTAACGTGGGGCACCCACATTATCCATACCATTATTACCAAGTGGAGAAATCCAAGTGCCTTTTCAGTGATACTCACAAAGAAGTGTTAGTCTAAAGCATAACATGATAATTGGCAGGATATGGCATGTTTATTGTTTTGTGTGGTAACAAAGTAATAAAGCCTGCGCAGCTTTTAACCACACACAACGTGTATTATCATTAATAACCATTGGAGGTAGTGTGAATGTGGCAAGCAGCCAGTGAACATTTATAACATCAGCCCTAGCATATCAATATTTCCATATGATATTTTATTTCCTTAAAAGGGCTTAGCACACAATAGACCCGATTGGACAGGTGTATAATAACCTGTAATCATACACCACTTATAAGCTCATTGTCAATGGAGTCATGATGCATGTTACATCCAGACCCATGTAATAGACATGACCTTATTATATGTGGAAGCTTAATTGATAAGGTTTACACCAGGGTCTTGAGCCAATGGAATTCCACCAAATATGAACCATTGAAGATATGTCTTTTTCTGCCGAAAATTCCATTTCATAAGTATAAACGATCTATATCATGATATTTGAATGTTTAATAAGGGACTAAATTTGTCCTATTGTTTTTGACTTTAACAATTACCTGTGGTCTGTTCCATACTGAGATTGCTTACCCTTATACAATACATGTAAGATGTATTGTCCTAATTTATACTGATGCATAATGAGTACCAAGAATTGGTGTTAATCTAATTATTTACCATTAATTAATAAATAAATACGTATAGAGTCAGTGACATTTATTCAAAGAAAAATTGAGTGGAAGCAACTGGCACGGCACAGTGAATCAGCTTTTATTTAATAATAAAAATATTAAAAATTTCAAGCACTTAATTCATTCACCTAGAGCACAATTTATTTATTTTTCACCTATATGTTTCTCAATTGCTAGGCAATTTTTTATTCATTAAATATTAATAAAAGTTATATTTTACATTAAAAATTCTCTCTTTCAAAGTGCGCCAACGAAGAGACAATCCTTTTTCTGTCCTTTTTCGTTCTCCAATTTATTGTCTATGGCAGCACCCCCTATGGATGTAAGCAGAATTGTGTATATATTAATACAATTTGGGGATTCTCTTAACAAATAAACTTATAAATCTTGTCTGGTGCAGAAGACGTCCCTTTCCCACATTTTCCCTTATGTACTATCAGTATAACTGGTAATGCACTGTGACCCGGGCCTGGGTATCAGTATAACTGGTAACACACTGTAAACCTTGCTGGGTACTGGTTTAACTGGTAACACACTGTGAACCGGGCTGGATACTGGTTAAACTGGTAACACACTGTGAGCTGGGCTGGGTAACAGGTAACGCACTGTTAACCGAGCTGGGTACCGGTATGACTGGTAGCGCACTGTGAGCCGGGCTGGGTACCGGTAAGACTAGTAGCACACTGTGAATCAGGCTGGGTACCGGTATAACAAGTAGCGCACTGTAAACCATTGTGGGTACCAGTATAACTGGTAATGCAATGTGAACTGGACTGGGTACCAGTATAACTGGTAGTGCACTGTGAACCGGGCTGGGTACCGGTATAACTGGTAGCACACTGTGAACCGTTGTGGGTACCGGTATAACAGGTAGCGCAATGTGAACCATTGTGGGTACCGGTATAACTGGTAATGCACTGTGAATCATTGTGGGTACCGGTATAACTGGTAGCAAACTGTGAACCATTGTGGGTATCGGTATAACTGGTAATGCACTGTGAATTATTGTGGGTACCGGTATAATTGGTAACGCACAGTAAACCATTGTGGGGACCGGTATAACTGGTAACGCACTGTAAACCATTGTGGATTCTTTTATTAGAACTATTGAACTTGCAACATACAATAAATAAATAAATAAAGCATAAAACCAAGCCAAAACAAAATTATGGCTAAAAATAACATGTCAAATATAAATCAACAGAATCTTACATATATAATTTCCATGGCTTAACAATTTGTTAAGCCCAACAGCCTATACTAGACAACACACAACTATACACAATATACAAATGTAACCACAGCACTACAAACCACTAACATTAAATTCAAGTAGAGAGAAAGTAAAGGGCTTTTAGCTGCATATAAACCATTTTAAAACAAAAAAACAAGTCCAAAATCTACAGGGAGTGAGAAAAATAGATAGCCAAAAGATGGAGAAGGAGAAGATGTCTGCCACCCACTCAAGGAGGCTTCAGGTGGCGCCAAAGCCTGGACCACCCAACAGCAGCCATCCTCTTCTTATCCATATCCATCAACCTCTTCACCTCGTGTAGAATGCTTTCCACCACCACTTCGCAGGGGAGAACTTTCTGTCTAAGGGATACCTGACACCGTGCTCTCCACGTGTGATGTCTAACAGCTAAGCTAACTATAAAAATAGTGGTCAAATCAAATCTCCTATACCCTTTAAATGCCCCATAAGCCCACTCAGGGTAACTAAGCCCCGAGAGGCACGGGATGCGTAAGGCTCTTGAAACTCCCTTGTAAACTTTTACATTGAAAGGACACTCAAGAAAAAAATGGTCTAACGTCTCCTCCCCTAGACATTCCTCACGCGGGCAGCCACGATCACTGGCACTTTTAAACTTGAGATTACCTTTCACGTAAAGCTTCCCATGAAAGGAGAGCCAAGCAATGTCCCTGAACTTCAGTGGGATCCTCTGAGAATTGATCAGAGATAACCCATCTGAGCAAACATTACCCGGGCAGTCCCTTAGCGACAGCGGAACAAAGAAGTGAGTTCGCAAAATTCTTCTCTCCAACTCCCTTCTGGAGAAGTTTTTAACTTCACCCTCTTCCAGCCCCCAACGCCTTGTCATCTTCAAGCACAAGATGACGTAGATCGGGAGGTAGCCATGCCGGCCCCGAAAATGTTTCACTTGACCACCATCAAACCAGAGCTCAAGGAAGGGAAACACCCATGCCCAAAAGTTCTCTACCCATCGAGGGGGGGAATCTAAAAATAAACTCCCAAGGTTATGTTTTATAAAGGTAGAAGCAAAAAACACCACAGGGTTGACCATACTTAGGCCACCCTGTTCCCTCGACATGTAAGTAGTCCCCCTCTTGACTGGATTCATTCTATTCCCCCATAATAATAGGAAGAATAAAGAATTTATCCTGGTCCACAAGGACTCTGGCAAAAAGCACACGTAGCTGACATAGAGAAACAAAGGGATCAGGTAAGTTTTGCACAAGTCAATCCTCTGCCTGTAAGAAAGCTGCCACTTTCTCCAAGACTGCACCTTCTTGGTAGCATCTTCAAGCCTTTTCTCCCAATTTTGAGTGGCATCATCACTACGGCCAAATCGTATACCTAAAATTTTGATCTCTGGGCTGGCCCGGGGGAGGCTGTCCGGAAGGGCAAATTCATCACCTTCCTCTCCCATCCAGAAAGCTTCACACTTGTCCTGGTTGACTCTGGAACACGAAGCTTCAGAGTACTCACAGATAAGATGTTCCACGTCACGTGCCTCTGCCACAGATGACAGGACAAGAGTGACATCATCTGCATAGGCCACCACCCTCAATGGAGACTCAGGGCCCAGCTGCACCCCCTCTACAGTGCCACTCTCAATCCTCCTCACAAAAGGATCAATTGCAAACACATATAAAAGGGGGCTCAGAGGACATCCCTGATGGACACCCGAATCAACAGTGAAAGCAGGGCCTACCCAGCCATTAACCAGTGGGAAGCTCTCGGCCTGATTATAAATAACACGCAGCCAATCTACCACCCGCACAGGAAGACCATACCTTTCCAATACAGTCCACAAATACTGATGATTCACACGGTCAAAAGCTTTGGACTGATCCAATGCCAGCAAATACTTCCCCCACTTTTCATCACGACATCGTTCCACGGCCTCCCGGACGCCAAGGACAGCACTAAAGGTGCTACGGCCCTTCACGGTGCAATGCTGAGATGGGGAAAGCAACAGTCCGGAAACTTCCATCAACCGATTGAAGAGTACCTTTGCCAGAATCTTTCTGTCCGTATTGAGAAGAGCGAGGGGGCGTCAATTCTCAATACGGGCTGGGTCCTTACCTTTGGACAACAATATAAGAGCAGAAGATCTCATAGAGGGAGGGAGCAACCCCTCACCCAGGCTTTCATTAAATACCTCTACAAGATGAGGAGCCAAGATGTCAGAAAACACTTTATAAAATTCAGATGGTAATCCATCTGGACCTGGAGACTTCTTCATAGACAGACTGTCTATGGCATTCTTGACTTCCTCCACTGTTACATCACTACCCAAAGAGTCAAAAGAGGGATCAAGCCCTTCAAGCCCAGGTGTTTCCCTCAGAAAACGCTCCATCCTCTCTCTGATAAGTGGCTGCTCAGATAAGAGGTTGGAGTAGTAGGACATAATGACTCCCAAGATACCTTCCTTATCCTCACGAAGAGTACCCTGTTCATCATACAGGCCCCGGACCTCCCTCAAATCGACTGATCTTCTGCAACTCTGGTAGGGATCCTGTGAGTGGTATTTACCGTAATCCCTCTCCAGAATCAATGAAGACAGACGATTGTACTGGTATTCCTTCATCTGAGCCTTCACTCGAGAGATTTCCCCACTATGTCCACGCTCAGAAATCAAGAGATCAAGTTTCCTTCTCAAGCTCTGGTAGATGCACCTTTTTGACAAGCTTTTCCTGGCTACCAGCCTTTGGAAAAATTTCCGGGTCCTCTTTTTACACTCCTCCGACCACTCAGACCTACTCCAGCCAGCCTCCAGAAGTGTCTCTTGTAATTGAAGAAAGTCTCTAAAGGACTGTCTGACCCTCTCCTCCTTTAGGAGCTCGGAGTTCAAACGCCAAAGGCCCCGCCCTTTCTGAGGGGTTTCTGAGGCATTTAAAGTAACACTCAGAAAAACGTGATCAGAGAACTCTACTGGCTTTGTCTCTGGAGGCAAAGTTTTCGAGGACTCCTTAACAAAAATCCTATCTATCCTAGATCTACGACTACCACTATGAAAGGTGTAACCTGTGAGGTCTGGGAAATGGCGAACATGCACATCCACCAGACCTGCCTCTCTAATCATACTAACTAAAAAGTTGGAATCATAGCCCAGGGTTGCTCTGGTGTCTCCTCTGTCTTTAGGCCTAATGATGGTGTTAAAATCACCTCCAAAAACAATCTGCTGGGCTGTAAAAAGAAACGGCTTTATCTCCCTGAAAAGACATTTCCTGTCCCACTTTGACTGGGGCCCATAGATATTAATCAGCCTCAGGTCATGTCCTCTCAAGTTGACATCAAGAACCATGCACCTACCTACCTGCAACTCTATAATCCTGTGCACAGTTACCATACCAGTAAAAAGAACTGCCAATCCACCGTACAGCTCAGCCGCAAGAGACCAGAAAGAAGGCCCCCTCCTCCACTGAGATTTGGCCCGATGGAGTGTGGCCAAATCGCACACCTTGGTCTCTTGCAAAAATAAAAAATCGACATCAACCGCATCGAAAAAATCAAAGGCCATAAATCGAGCTTGTTCGGAAAGCACGGAAGCCACATTAATGGTGGCACATCGTATAGGTTGGGGATCCATGGTTCTTGGATTATAGAAGTAGGACCCATTTACTTTCTCTTTACTTCTTTCTCACAGTCCTCATCGGACAAGACAAACCAAAGGGAGTTACATCATCATCCTCCACAACAACCTCTTCCCCAGCACTTTCTTCCACCCCACACCTACCACCAGAATCAAAAGCCACAACCCCATCATGTGGGCTCTTAGGTCCCACTGTTCCAGGAACCTCCTTGGTATCAGTTTCAACCCCACACCCAACCTTTTCTGGGGGAGGATCCGGATCAGGAGGCTTTGGGTCTACACCTGGGTCATCCCCACCATCAATCCCCTTAAGGGGGTCCAGTGAAGAAAATCCCTGGCATCCAAGTTCTTGACTAGGAGTTTCCTCCACCACCATCTGGCTCTCGTTCCCTTCTTCACCCTGTCTACCTTTAGCTTCCTCATCCAACAAGGATTCCAATGCCTGACTAAGCTCCGTCCCAGCTGGATCCCACTCTAGATCATTTTGAGTGGACTCTCGCATAGCCTTCTTAGTATTTCTACCATTCCTCCCCCTCTTATCCTTAGACTCCACCCGCACAGCCACATCACTCACTAGTAAGCAGGAGCTCTTCACATTTTTAGGTCTGTGTTTACTTGGGACAAAGATAAGCTCCTTGCCACCTACCATCACAATCTCACCTTCACCCTCCCCCTCATCCTCAGAAGAAGCCAAGACATTGAATTTATTTGCACAAATAACATCTATGTTCTTTGTCTTTGCCTTCTTCTTTCCTCCATCCTTCACAGTCTGAAAGGGCACTTCACTAGACTCTGGCTGCATCTTGCTTCCACCTCCCACCTGTTTCTATGACTTACTAGCCCTCTCCTCCAATTGCTGTAACATTTCCTGGTCCATAATTGCCTCCAACATGCTATTATCACCAATATCATTTACAGTCTTATCTACCGTCACATTAACATTGTGTGATGCATTTGGGCATCTGCTGTAGGGGTGCCCTTCAGTGCCACAAAGGTTGCACTTGACCTTTACACATTCCTTTGAAACATGGCCTGTCTGATTGCATAAAGCACACTTAACAACTGTGCAATCTCCACTAAGATGCCTAAAGTCCCCACACTTGTGGCTGGTCCTCGGCTGCCCCGGGTAGAAACATTGAAGCCTGTCTCTACCGATATAGGCAGCCGAGGGCAAATGCTGGGTCTCTGCACCACTAGAATGAAGACGCACAAATGTAGAGTAGACACCCCCCCCAAACACCCTTGGTATGGTCAAACTTGATCAGTGGAGACAGCACAGAACAATATCTAGACAGCCAGAAGACAATATCAGCAGTAGTAATGATTCATTCCTCACTAATATGGTGATTTTAACCTTATCCGGCCTAGTGACTGTGTTTGTTTTGAAAAATATGTAAGGTTCTTCCAGCCTGTTCTGCTCCCATTTTGTACAGAAAGCTTGGAGACTATTTACTGACACAAAACTTAAGTCATATTCCGGGGACTTCACCGGGTGTATGCAGGCATAAAGATCAGCTGCTTCAAACCCTAAAGAAAAAATTAAGTCCAGAAAATCAGATTTAGAAGGGGGAACCCCATCACCAACCCATCTAAACTGTATTACATTCCTCCTTTTAATTGACTGACCCCCACTTGCTCTCACCTGAGGCGCAACACCTATAGCCTCAGACACCGCTCGAGCATAAGACATGGGGTTGGGTTTTACTGGACCAGAAGAAAATTGAGGAAGGGATAAAGAAGTCTGTACATTCACCCCCTCCCTTTCTTTATTTACTGCACTAGCAGTGGCTTCTGATAACCTAGCCTGATTGGCACAGATAAGGTTGACAGCTGCCATTACCCTGGCTGGGGCAATCATATCACCATAAATAGTCTCTGTAACAGCAGACTTCTCAGGGGTTAATACACGTTTGTCCAGTGCAGGCAGTCCTTGTGCCTTAGCTTCCATACACCCAGGCTGCGTAACAGTCTCTCTGCTACCCAATGACATCACCACTTGTGCGTCTTTGGCCACGCCACTTACCGCCTCCGCAACGACCAAGCCGGAGCTGGCCGCTACAGGCATATGGTGGAGACCAGCCTCAGCACTGCCTACCTTTCCAGGCAGACTACCAGCCCGCGCTGGACCCTCACTCGCAGCCTTCGAATTAGGCACCGGCGGAGACAGACCCTGGGAAGCTGCTAAAACTGAAATGGATCCGGTGCTAGCCATTACCATATCAATTGCTGCGCCCCCCACCCCGCTACCGCCCGGCACTGCCCCCAGGAGAGACGCCTCCCCTCCACCGTGGAACGCACCGCAAACCGCATCTGCCGCCATTTTAGGTTCCTCAGCATTCTGGTTTTCACTGCTTTTTGCTGCCTCTTCCAGGTTACCGGTCTCCATTGGTATACTGACTTCCATCATTTGCTCCCCAGGAACATGGTCACTGTCCTGCACAGGCAATTCAGCTTTCCTCAGTTCTTTCTGTTTCTGCAGAAATGCTTCTGCTTGCAGAGTAGTGCACCTGCTTTAAGGCGCTCATAACTTTATTGTGATTACATAAACCTTTTCTTTAAGCTAGCTTATCACTAAAATGAACAACACCACACACTGAAATAAAGACATGGACACAGTAGCTGGAGTTAAAGGTCAGACGATGTTTATTGATCGCTGACCAACTCTTTAAACTATAATTGTGATCGAATTAGAATTGATTTTGAATATAGATTTAAATTTAGCTTGGAGGATGGCAAACAGAAAGTCACTACCAAAACACCAGCACCAATCACCTAGATGAAAACCACCAAACCAAGGAGGGGAGTACACATACCCCGCCTCCTTCCCGCATAACCCGCATTGTGCTGGCCTCACCCCTCTTTTCTCTGGCAAACGTTCGGTTCCCGCAGGGGAACGTCTAAATATCCAACCGCAAGAGAAGGACACACCTGCCGTCCTTCTAAAGAGGGAGCCCCACAATGACCACTTATGCCTGTGTGACAGCTGGTTGGTAGCGACTTCCCGCCACCAAGGTTTACCAAACCGCCACCGCCATCCGCAACCAGCAACAATAACCAACTAAGAACAACTAAAACAGCCCTACCGAAAAAGACCAAAAATATCCTCCAGGAAAAACTGCACTCCTTCCGGAGAAAGATGAACCCCATCCTCCTTGTAGAACTGCCTGTTCCTTAGAACCAGTAGAGGATGCCTGATCGCCACTCCACCTATGGCCCTGACAAAAAGAGACACCGCCAAATTCACCTTCTTGCGTGCCTTCTCCAGCGCCGAGAAACGCACCGCACCACGCCAATGGAAACGTGGCACCATTTCCGACCAAACAATGCAGACTCCTGGCCAGTGACAACGGATCGCCACCAAATCCGCCTTAACGGACAAAATCAAATCTATGCCCTTAACTCGACCTAGATCATTACCACCTAAATGAATGACGATACAACTAGGGCGACCCCAGCGGTGCTCCCGAGAAAACAGGAGCCGTAACAAATCACCCCATAACATACCTCGAACACCTAACCATCGCAATTGCCTGGACCCAAAAACCTCAGCTGCCCTAAGTGCCATGGGATGCTTTGCCGCCCAAAAAATATAGGAATGGCCAACCAGCCATACATGGTCCCCAAAATTGATGATAGCTGCAAAAGAAAATATCCTAACATCAGAATCGTGAACATAATACATACATAAAGACAACGTAACAAAAAAACCCAAGTGAAGGAGAAAAATCAAAAAACCTCCCGTGGACCTTGATAGAACAGCCAATTGAAATTAGGCCCCCTCGGAGGAAAAATTTTAAAAATTCACTTCACACTAGAGATGAGCGGGTTCGGTTTCTCTGAATCCGAACCCGCACGAACTTCATGTTTTTTTTCACGGGTCCGAGCGACTCGGATCTTCCCGCCTTGCTCGGTTAACCCGAGCGCGCCCGAACGTCATCATGACGCTGTCGGATTCTCGCGAGACTCGGATTCTATATAAGGAGCCGCGCGTCGCCGCCATTTTCACACGTGCATTGAGATTGATAGGGAGAGGACGTGGCTGGCGTCCTCTCCATTTAGATTAGAAGAGAGAGAGAGAGAGATTGACCTGATTTACTGGAGCTTAGGAGTACTGTAGAACTGTAGAGAGTGCAGAGTTTACTAGTGACTGACCACAGTGACCACCAGACAGTGCAGTTTTATTTAATATATCCGTTCTCTGCCTGAAAAAAACGATACACAGTGACTCAGTCACATACCATATCTGTGTGCACTGCTCAGCCCAGTGTGCTGCATCATCTATGTATATATCTGACTGTGCTCAGCTCACACATCTTATAATTGTGGGGGAGACTGGGGAGCACTGCAGTGCCAGTTATAGGTTATAGCAGGAGCCAGGAGTACATATTATTATTAAAATTAAACAGTGCACACTTTTGCTGCAGGAGTGCCACTGCCAGTGTGACTGACCAGTGACCTGACCACACTGACCACCAGTATAGTTAGTAGTATAGTATACTATATTGTGATTGCCTGAAAAAGTTAAACACTCGTCGTGTGACTTCACTTGTGTGGTGTTTTTTTTTTTATTCTATAAAAAACTCATTCTGCTGACAGACAGTGTCCAGCAGGTCCGTCATTATATAATATATACCTGTCCGGCTGCAGTAGTGATATATATATATTTTTTATATCATTATTTATCATCCAGTCGCAGCAGACACAGTACGGTAGTTCACGGCTGTAGCTACCTCTGTGTCGGCACTCGGCAGTCCGTCCATAATTGTATACCACCTACCCGTGGTTTTTTTTTCTTTCTTCTTTATACATACATACTACTACTACATCTCTTTATCAACCAGTCTATATTAGCAGCAGACACAGTACAGTACGGTAGTCCACGGCTGTAGCTACCTCTGTGTCGGCACTCGGCAGTCCGTCCATAATTGTATACCACCTACCCGTGTTTTTTTTTCTTTCTTCTTTATACATACATACTACTACTACTACATCTCTTTATCAACCAGTCTATATTAGCAGCAGACACAGTACAGTACGGTAGTCCACGGCTGTAGCTACCTCTGTGTCGGCACTGGGCAGTCCGTCCATAATTGTATACCACCTACCCGTGGTTTTTTTTTCTTTCTTCTTCATACATACATACTACTACTACATCTCTTTATCAACCAGTCTATATTAGCAGCAGACACAGTACAGTACGGTAGTCCACGGCTGTAGCTACCTCTGTGTCGGCACTGGGCAGTCCGTCCATAATTGTATACCACCTACCCGTGGTTTTTTTTTCTTTCTTCTTTATACATACATACTACTACTACTACATCTCTTTATCAACCAGTCTATATTAGCAGCAGACACAGTACAGTACGGTAGTCCACGGCTGTAGCTACCTCTGTGTCGGCACTGGGCAGTCCGTCCATAATTGTATACCACCTACCCGTGGTTTTTTTTTCTTTCTTCTTTATACATACATACTACTACTACATCTCTTTATCAACCAGTCTATATTAGCAGCAGACACAGTACAGTACGGTAGTCCACGGCTGTAGCTACCTCTGTGTCGGCACTGGGCAGTCCGTCCATAATTGTATACCACCTACCCGTGGTTTTTTTTTCTTTCTTCTTTATACATACATACTACTACTACATCTCTTTATCAACCAGTCTATATTAGCAGCAGACACAGTACAGTACGGTAGTCCACGGCTGTAGCTACCTCTGTGTCGGCACTCGGCAGTCCGTCCATAATTGTATACCACCTACCAGTGGGTTTTTTTTCTTTCTTCTTTATACATACATACTACTACTACATCTCTTTATCAACCAGTCTATATTAGCAGCAGACACAGTACAGTACGGTAGTCCACGGCTGTAGCTACCTCTGTGTCGGCACTCGGCAGTCCATCCATAATTGTATACTAGTATCCATCCATCTCCATTGTTTACCTGAGGTGCCTTTTAGTTGTGCCTATTAAAATATGGAGAACAAAAATGTTGAGGTTCCAAAATTAGGGAAAGATCAAGATCCACTTCCACCTCGTGCTGAAGCTGCTGCCACTAGTCATGGCCGAGACGATGAAATGCCAGCAACGTCGTCTGCCAAGGCCGATGCCCAATGTCATAGTACAGAGCATGTCAAATCCAAAACACCAAATATCAGTAAAAAAAGGACTCCAAAACCTAAAATAAAATTGTCGGAGGAGAAGCGTAAACTTGCCAATATGCCATTTACCACACGGAGTGGCAAGGAACGGCTGAGGCCCTGGCCTATGTTCATGGCTAGTGGTTCAGCTTCACATGAGGATGGAGGCACTCAGCATCTCGCTAGAAAAATGAAAAGACTCAAGCTGGCAAAAGCAGTAGCACCGCAAAGAACTGTGCGTTCTTCGAAATCCCAAATCCACAAGGAGAGTCCAATTGTGTCGGTTGCGATGCCTGACCTTCCCAACACTGGACGTGAAGAGCATGCGCCTTCCACCATTTGCACGCCCCCTGCAAGTGCTGGAAGGAGCACCCGCAGTCCAGTTCCTGATAGTCAGATTGAAGATGTCAGTGTTGAAGTACACCAGGATGAGGAGGATATGGGTGTTGCTGGCGCTGGGGAGGAAATTGACCAGGAGGATTCTGATGGTGAGGTGGTTTGTTTAAGTCAGGCACCCGTGGAGACACCTGTTGTCCATGGGAGGAATAGGGCCGTTGACATGCCTGGTGAAAATACCAAAAAAATCAGCTCTTCGGTGTGGAAGTATTTCACCAGAAATGCGGACAACAGGTGTCAAGCCGTGTGTTCCCTTTGTCAAGCTGTAATAAGTAGGGGTAAGGACATTAACCACCTCGGAACATCCTCCCTTATACGTCACCTGCAGCGCATTCATAATAAGTCAGTGACAAGTTCAAAAACTTGGGCCGACAGCGGAAGCAGTCCACTGACCAGTAAATCCCTTCCTCTTGTAACCAAGCTCACGCAAACCACCCCACCAACTCCCTCAGTGTCAATTTCCTCCTTCCCCAGGAATGCCAATAGTCCTGCAGGCAATGTCACTGGCAATTCTGACGAGTCCTCTCCTGCCTGGGATTCCTCCGATGCATCCTTGCGTGTAACGCCTACTGCTGCTGGCGCTGCTGTTGTTGCTGCTGGGAGTCGATGGTCATCCCAGAGGGGAAGTCGTAAGCCCACTTGTACTACTTCCAGTAAGCAATTGACTGTCCAACAGTCCTTTGCGAGGAAGATGAAATATCACAGCAGTCATCCTGTTGCAAAGCGGATAACTGAGTCCTTGACAACTATGTTGGTGTTAGACGTGCGTCCGGTATCCGCCGTTAGTTCACAGGGAACTAGACAATTTATTGAGGCAGTGTGCCCCCGTTACCAAATACCATCTAGGTTCCACTTCTGTAGGCAGGCGATACCGAGAATGTACACGGACGTCAGAAAAAGACTCACCAGTGTCCTAAAAAATGCAGTTGTACCCAATGTCCACTTAACCACGGACATGTGGACAAGTGGAGCAGGGCAGGGTCAGGACTATATGACTGTGACAGCCCACTGGGTAGATGTATGGACTCCCGCCGCAAGAACAGCAGCGGCGGCACCAGTAGCAGCATCTCGCAAACACCAACTCTTTCCTAGGCAGGCTACGCTTTGTATCACCGCTTTCCAGAATACGCACACAGCTAAAAACCTCTTACGGCAACTGAGGAAGATCATCGCAGAATGGCTTACCCCAATTGGACTCTCCTGTGGATTTGTGGCATCGGACAACGCCAGCAATATTGTGTGTGCATTAAATATGGGCAAATTCCAGCACGTCCCATGTTTTGCACATACCTTGAATTTGGTGGTGCAGAATTTTTTAAAAAACGACAGGGGCGTGCAAGAGATGCTGTCGGTGGCCAGAAGAATTGCGGGACACTTTCGGCGTACAGGCACCACGTACAGAAGACTGGAGCACCACCAAAAACTACTGAACCTGCCCTGCCATCATCTGAAGCAAGAAGTGGTAACGAGGTGGAATTCAACCCTCTATATGCTTCAGAGGTTGGAGGAGCAGCAAAAGGCCATTCAAGCCTATACAATTGAGCACGATATAGGAGGTGGAATGCACCTGTCTCAAGTGCAGTGGAGAATGATTTCAACGTTGTGCAAGGTTCTGATGCCCTTTGAACTTGCCACACGTGAAGTCAGTTCAGACACTGCCAGCCTGAGTCAGGTCATTCCCCTCATCAGGCTTTTGCAGAAGAAGCTGGAGGCATTGAAGAAGGAGCTAAAAGGGAGCGATTCCGCTAGGCATGTGGGACTTGTGGATGCAGCCCTTAATTCGCTTAACAAGGATTCACGGGTGGTCAATCTGTTGAAATCAGAGCACTACATTTTGGCCACCGTGCTCGATCCTAGATTTGAAACCTACCTTGGATCTCTCTTTCCGGCAGACACAAGTCTGCTGGGGTGCAAAGACCTGCTGGTGACAAAATTGTCAAGTCAAGCGGAACGCGACCTGTCAACATCTCCTCCTTCACATTCTCCCGCAACTGGGGGTGCGAGGAAAAGGCTCAGAATTCCGAGCCCACCCGCTGGCGGTGATGCAGGGCAGTCTGGAGCGACTGCTGATGCTGACATCTGGTCCGGACTGAAGGACCTGACAACGATTACGGACATGTCGTCTACTGTCACTGCATATGATTCTCTCAACATTGAAAGAATGGTGGAGGATTATATGAGTGACCGCATCCAAGTAGGCACGTCACACAGTCCGTACTTATACTGGCAGGAAAAAGAGGCAATTTGGAGGCCCTTGCACAAACTGGCTTTATTCTACCTAAGTTGCCCTCCCACAAGTGTGTACTCTGAAAGAGTGTTTAGTGCCGCCGCTCACCTTGTCAGCAATCGGCGTACGAGGTTACATCCAGAAAATGTGGAGAAGATGATGTTCATTAAAATGAATTATAATCAATTCCTCCGCGGAGACATTGACCAGCAGCAATTGCCTCCACAAAGTACACAGGGAGCTGAGATGGTGGATTCCAGTGGGGACGAATTGATAATCTGTGAGGAGGGGGATGTACACGGTGATATATCGGAGGATGATGATGAGGTGGACATCTTGCCTCTGTAGAGCCAGTTTGTGCAAGGAGAGATTAATTGCTTCTTTTTTGGTGGGGGTCCAAACCAACCCGTCATTTCAGTCACAGTCGTGTGGCAGACCCTGTCACTGAAATGATGGGTTGGTTAAAGTGTGCATGTCCTGTTTATACAACATAAGGGTGGGTGGGAGGGCCCAAGGACAATTCCATCTTGCACCTCTTTTTTCTTTTATTTTTCTTTGCGTCATGTGCTGTTTGGGGAGGGTTTTTTGGAAGGGACATCCTGCGTGACACTGCAGTGCCACTCCTAGATGGGCCCGGTGTTTGTGTCGGCCACTAGGGTCGCTTATCTTACTCACACAGCTACCTCATTGCGCCTCTTTTTTTCTTTGCGTCATGTGCTGTTTGGGGAGGGTTTTTTGGAAGGGACATCCTGCGTGACACTGCAGTGCCACTCCTAGATGGGCCAGGTGTTTGTGTCGGGCACTTGGGTCGCTGAGCTTAGTCGCACAGCTACCTCATTGCACCTCTTTTTTTCTTTGCGTCATGTGCTGTTTGGGGAGTGTTTTTTGGAAGGGCCATCCTGCGTGACACTGCAGTGCCACTCCTAGATGGGCCAGGTGTTTGTGTCGGCCACTAGGGTCGCTTAGCTTAGTCATCCAGCGACCTCGGTGCAAATTTTAGGACTAAAAATAATATTGTGAGGTGTGAGGTATTCAGAATAGGCTGAAAATGAGTGTAAATTATGGTTTTTGAGGTTAATAATACTTTGGGATCAAAATTACCCCCAAATTCTATGATTTAAGCTGTTTTTTAGGGTTTTTTGAAAAAAACACCCGAATCCAAAACACACCCGAATCCGACAAAAAAAATTCGGTGAGGTTTTGCCAAAACGCGGTCGAACCCAAAACACGGCCGCGGAACCGAACCCAAAACCAAAACACAAAACCCGAAAAATTTCAGGCGCTCATCTCTACTTCACACCCTCGATTCCTGAATGGTAAGCGTTCAAAAACCGACGAGTAAACACGTTTTTGGGTTAGCGCAACAGGCGCACCTATAACTTATCCAAACGGACATAGGACCTATAGGAGGCAGACTTCCAACGGCCCAGCTCCCGAATAGCCGCAGGGGATGAACCTGTAGCCGCTGCATGGGTAGCCGCCCCAATCCGAAAGGAATGGGTACCGAAGTCCGCCCCCTGCAAGCCCAATGCCGCCAAGCATTTTTTAAACACAGCAGCAAATTGAAATTTTGTCAGAGGGTCAACCCGCGCGTGCACCAGCAACTGGTCGCCCCCCGGAGGCCTCAACCGTACATACTCCTGCGTCAACCGCAGCGGGCAAACACCCGTTTCCTCCTGAGCCTCCAAAGACAACCAGCGACCACGACCTGTTTGATCTGTCTTGGATCGCACAATCCTACAGAGCAACAGGCCCTCCTGCAAGCGCACATTTTCGTAAAGTAAACCCGACTCCCGAGACGCCTTGCTGCATGCCACCAACTCGCTCACTCGGAAAGCCCCGAAAAAGGCCAGGGCATACGCACAAACAAACAACGCCACCTCGAAATCCGAGGACGCAATTTGGGGCAGCACACGCAGCAACTCTGCTAGAAGCTGCAACGTTATGGGCCTACGCGAGTCCGCAGGCGCCGGGCGCAACCTAGCCCAATCTTTCAGCGCTCTGGAAAGGACAAAAGACCCCGTGGGGTCCGTCATCCCGTGGAACCGCGAGTGAAAAGAAATGCCCGCAAGGGCAGATGCCATGGCCGCTTTTGACCTACCGTTTTGGTAATGTTCCCAAACAAAGGTCATCAGGGCGTCGGCCGAGGACTCACCTGCTACCCCGTACCTACGCTGAAAGACCAACCAATCCCGCCAGGCTGCATCATATGCTCTGAGAGTGGAGGGAGCCAGAGCGCACCTGGCTAAAGCAGCTAACCCGACTCGACAATCTGACAGACAGAAGGCGGGCACTGTAACCCCTCCGCCGCCGCTCCCGGAACCAACGCCCTGAATTTGTCAAATTGGAACCGAGACAATGCATCCGCAATTCCATTGTCAATTCCGGGAACGTGGCGGGCCCCGAAATTAATATTACGCCGCAAGCAAACTAACACTAGATGCCGTAGCAGCCTCAGAGCCTGCGGCGATGAGGAACACTGATTATTAATCGCATGTACTACCCCCAAGTTGTCGCAACGAAACGAGATGTGCCTATTTGCGAACTGGCAGGCCCATAATTCCAGCGCCACTATGATCGGGAACAATTCCAGCAACAGGAGGTTCTTGGTAAACCCGCGCGATACCCAAGAGGCCGTCCAAGCCGCAGCGCACCAAGCACCAGCAAAAAACGCGCCAAAACTTCGACTGCCTGAGGCATCCGTGAACAATTGCAGCTGCTTACTGGAACAACAAGGCGCTGGCCACAAAACCTCCCTGTTGAAGGACACCAGGAAAGAGACCCAAATCCGCAAATCATCTCTGATCTCGCGGGAAAGGTAAACGGTGTGATTCTGCCGGACCGTCCGCGCCGTGGCCTGTTCAAGTTTGCGACAGAAAATCCCACCCATGGGGATAATCCGGCACGCAAAATTGAAAGTACCCAGCAAAGACTGCACCTGCTTAAGCCGAACCCTGCGTTTGCCTAAACAGTCAGTAATTAAACCCAAAAGCTTACGCACTTTATCCTCGGGTAGGCGACAGCAACCCCCCACCGTGTCAATTTCGATACCTAGATAGCTAAGACAAGTGCAAGGGCCCTCACACTTGTCCTGCGCGACGGGCACCCCTAAATCGTTGAATAACGATCGGGCCACCGACAGAATGTCCCCACAGACCGAACTGTCCCCGGGCCCCACAAAGAGAAAGTCGTCCAGGTAGTGAGCCACCCCCGGTTGGCCGGAGGCGGTCTGGACGCACCAGTGCAAAAATGTGCTAAAACACTCAAAGTAGGGACAGGAGACAGAACAACCCATGGGGAGACACCGATCCACGTAAAATTCGCCCCCTAGTTTGAAACCCAGAAACCGCAGGGAATCCGGGTGCAGCGGGAGTAGGCGAAAGGCCGATTCTACGTCCAATTTTGCCAACAGCCCCCCCGGACCACCATCTCGCATCAAGCGCAGCGCGTCATCAAAAGACTGATAACGTACCCTGCACTCTGCTTCCGGAATAGCGTTGTTGACCGACCAACCCGGAGGGTGCGACAAGTGCTGTATCAAGCGAAACTTGCCCGCGGCCTTCTTGGGCACCACCCCTACTGGGGAAATGCACAAGGAGGGCAGCGGGGGAAAGGCGTAGGGCCCTGCCATGCGCCCCAGGCCAATCTCCCCGTCCACTTTCCGCCGGACCTCCTGCGGGAATTTGCGAGCCGATCTCAAATTCTGGCGCGCCACCACGTGCACCGAATCTGAAATGGGCAAGCGAAAACCGTTCCGAAAACCCTCCAAGAGAAACGACGCAGCCGGCTCGTCGGGGTAAAGGCTAAGCCAGCGCCGCAACTCCGGAACTAGAATCGGGGAGAAGGCCTTACTTGCCAACTCCCCCGGCCTCAGCGGAAGCGGAGGGCTTACCGCTTGCCGCCGAGGTGCAATCCTTGGCCGGGTGACTCGCCCCGCACAACTTACATGAGTGGCAAAAACGACAACTCGCCACTTTGACGCATATGCCGTCGTTGTAGGCAAAGTAATTCCCTTTCCCTATCAAGCGGGAACCCGTAGCCCCGGCCGCCCCGGGCTTCTTGACCGTGACGTCCGGCGTGGGCTTAACCTGCTGCGTGACCTACAACCACACCTCAACATCCTTAAAACCGCGGGCAGAATGGGGTTGCCATCCTGATTGCGACTGAACTTCTCGTCGTAATCCCGCCAAGCGGAACCCTTGGATTTTAAGTACATTGTCATGTACCAAAAATAAATACTTAACTAAGTTGGAATACTCCGAAGGCCGCGATTCCGTGTAACAAGCAGTAAAAACCAAAAAGCCACGCAACCACTGGTGAAAATTGCGAAATGCATTTTCCCCAATGCCACCCGGCTTCTTGGCTGCGTCAAAACCCTGTCGCATTTCATCCGTAAAGGTGAATATGTCTACGTACTTCCCCTTCCGGATTTTTTCCCGCATGCGCTTACGAACCCCCCGTGTAACTGCAGTGTTGGCGCAATGTACCATCTCCCCATAATGGGGGGGTCCAGAGGGACCGCCGGCGCAGGCGTGGCCACCTTCTGCGCATCCTTTGCCATACGCCGCGCGACGAGTCTAGCTAATTTACGCGGGCGCCGCGGAGAACCTTATGAAACACTGCTAGATGATGAGGAACTACAGGTAGAAATGTGTAAAGGAATGGTTAGCTCACCGGTGTTAGAAGGACCAGGAACCGCGTCGTCTGTTGCGCCCGCCGCCGTTGGTGGCCGCACTTCCCCCGTCAATGTCGCGGCAGTCTGTGACCGTCGCCTCCTACCGGGCGTAGCCCCGGAACCAGCCAGTACCTGTGAGGGAGAAACAGAGGGGACAACAGGCGCGGGGGAGACCAACGCTTCATTAGCAATGGGGTGAACCTGCGGGGGAGGAGGCCCCGCCCAGCCGCTCCGTGGCGGAGGGCCGGCGGGAAGCTGCAGGGGAGGACCCCCAAATGAGGTGTACCCGACGAAGTGTGTGAAGGCAGCCCCACCCCCTGCACCGAACCCCACAGGGTAAGAAGGCTGCCATGCAGTATGCGGCGTGTAGCCGCTCGCCCCCGCAAAATCGGATGACACCGGGAGGAACCGAGGGGGTGCCGGGAGGGGTGGCCAAATTTGGGCTAAATGATTCCCACCGACCAGGGACTGCCCCGGTTGCGAGCCCGCAAAGGCAGGGAGGGGCACCGTGACCCAGGGGCCGCCGACCGACCATGTGGTCTGGACGCCGGCGCCCGAGCCATCAAAGTACGGGTAAAATTGTGAAGCGGACGCCAGCGGTATGCCCACGGAGGGCGCTCCCGTGGCTGCAGGGAACGCCGGCGCGAGAGTCCCCGAAAGGCCACCGGGGAAAAATTGGCCCCCAGCGAAGCCTTGCGGTGCAGCAAACGAGTGAGCAGGGCCGGGCAGCTGGTAAGCCGCCGCTATGGATGACTGAGCCGCCACCAGCTGAAATGCTCCCGGTGGGCCGGGGGACACGGTCTGCAGCCCGACGTACGGTGACGCCACCACGGGTAGCCTAGACATGGGTGACCGGGGGCCTAACCCAAAGGCCCCTGATGCGGAATTCCCATCCGGGAACCCCTGCCATGAGACTAATGACGGGGCTGGCCACCTGTCTCCGGCTGGCAGGGTAGCGGGCCGTCGTGGCCCGACCCCGCCGCATGGCCGCCGCCGTCGTAGGTAGCCTCCGGGGAGCAGCACTAGGGGAGCGGGAGCACAAGTATACAAGTATTGCTATATACTATCCTAAGACCCACCTATTAAGCTTGATGTACAACCTTCTAATCCAATAGGAAAAAACCAACAGGGAAAACTGATCTGCCTAGCAACTGCTTAGTCATTAAACAACCAATCACAAAAAGTTGAGCTCTTATATTGCCTCAGGCTTATGCAGCCTTCAGCTTATCTTAGCTTGAAACAACATTTCATTTAACTGCTCCATCTCCTCTCTCAAAATGTCCGCTCCCAGGTGCGGCAGGAGTTCCTTTTTCTCCTTTTAGTACTGATTTTATATTGTATTTTCCTTATTTCTTTCTTTAGCTCATCCAAATGTAAATGAGAAAACATTTCTTCAAAGGGCTCAGATTCATCTGCGCTGCTACAAACATCCTGCATGTTTTCCACACAATTCCCCGCTTCACTACAGGCAAATGTAGATGTCATTTCTCTTACCTGAGTTACTTCACTCAGAGAGTCAGCAACCTGCAGTTTGGGGAGATCCAATTGGGGATCCTGTTCCTTCACAGGACCCGAAGTCATCAGACCACCTTGCACAGATGCACTGTCCCCATCAACATCAGACTGGGCTGTTGCCATCACAGCCTTTGCCAGGCCCAGATCACTAGGGCCTCCACCAGACCCTGAAGCCAGGGGATCGCCTTCATCATCCTCCCCAGGGGGATCCATCCTCCCCTGGGAGGCCTTCCAGGAAACACTGCAGGCTCCAAAAACTTCCAGAGGCCAAGGAGCTCAGTAGCACAGGTCTGCCCCTGGTGGAACATACAGCAACACTGTCTCCCCTGCCAGCACCCCCACTCCACCCACACATGCAGCAACACTGTCTCCCACCCACACACACATACACCAACACTGTCTCCCCTGCCAGCACCCCCCTCCACCCACCCACACATACAGCAACACTGTCTCCCACCAACGCACACATACACCAACACTGTCTCCCCTGCCAGCAACCCTCTCCACCCACCCACACATACAGCAACACTGTCTCCCACCAACGCACACATGCAGCAACACTGTCTCCCACCCACGCACACATACACCAACACTGTCTCCCCTGCCAGCAACCCTCTCCACCCACCCACACATACAGCAACACTGTCTCCCACCAACGCACACATGCAGCAACATTGTCTCCCCTGCCAGCATCCCCCTCCACCAACCCACACATGCAGCAACACTGTCTCCCACCCACGCTCACATACACCAACACTGTCTCCCCTGACAGCACCCCCCTCCACCCAACCACACATAGAGCAACATTGTCTCCCACCCACGCACACATACACCAACACTGTCTCCCCTGCCAGCACCCCCTCCACCCACCCACACATACAGCAACACTGTCTCCCCTGTCAGCACCCCCCTCCACCCACCCACACATACAGCAACACTGTCTCCCCTGTCAGCACCCCCGTCCACCCACCCACACATACAGCAACACTGTCTCCCCTGCCAGCACCCCCACTCCACCCACACATGCAGCAACACTGTCTCCCACCCACACACACATACACCAACACTGTCTCCCCTGCCAGCACCCCTCTCCACCCACCCACACATACAGCAACACTGTCTCCCATGCCAGCACCCCCACTCCACCCACACATGCAGCAACACTGTCTCCCACCCACACACACATACACCAACACTGTCTCCCACCCACACACACATACACCAACACTGTCTCCCCTGCCAGCACCCCCCTCCACCCAACCACACACAGAGCAACATTGTCTCCCACCCACGCACACATACACCAACACTGTCTCCCCTGCCAGCACCCCCCTCCACCCACCCACACATACAGCAACACTGTCTCCCCTGCCAGCACCCCCACTCCACCCACACATGCAGCAACACTGTCTCCCACACACACACATACAGCAACACTGTCTCCCCGGCCAGCACCCCCCTCCACCCACCCACACATACAGCAACAATGTCTCCCACCCACGCACACATACACCAACACTGTCTCCCCTGCCAGCACCCCCCTCCACCCACCCACACATACAGCAACACTGTCTCCCCTGCCAGCACCCCCACTCCACCCACACATGCAGCAACACTGTCTCCCACACACACACATACAGCAACACTGTCTCCCCTGCCAGCACCCCCTCCACCCACCCACACATACAGCAACAATGTCTCCCACCCACGCACACATACAGCAACACTGTCTCCCCTGTCAGCACCCCCCTCCACCCACCCACACATGCAGCAACAATGTCTCCCACCCACGCACACATACAGCAACACTGTCTCCCCTGCCAGCACCCCCACTCCACCCACACATGCTGCAACATCTGTCTCCCACCCACGCACAGATACACCAACACTGTCTCCCCTGCCAGCACCCCCCTCCACCCACCCACACATACAGCAACACTGTCTCCCCTGCCAGCACCCCCCTCCACCCACCCACACATAAATACAGCAACACTGTCTCCCACCCACGCACACATACAACAACACTGTCTCCCCTGCCAGCACCCCCCTCCACTCACCCACACATACAGCAACACTGTCTCCCACCCACGCTCACATACACCAACACTGTCTCCCCTGCCAGCACCCCCCTCCACCCACCCACACATAAATACAGCAACACTGTCTCCCACCCACGCACACATACAACAACACTGTCTCCCCTGCCAGCACCCCCCTCCACTCACCCACACATACAGCAACACTGTCTCCCACCCACGCACACATACACCAACACTGTCTCCCCTGCTGTTTCTTTTATTAGAAAACTTGCAACATACAATAAATAAATAAATAAAGCATAAAACCAAGCCAAAACACAATTATGGCTGAAAATAACATGTCATAAATATAAATCAACAGAATCTTACATATATAATTTCCATGGCTCAACAATTTGTTAAGCCCAACAGCCTATACTAGACAACACACAACTATACACAATATACAAATGTAACCACAGCACTACAAAGCACTTACATTAAATTCAAGTAGAGAGAAAGTAAAGGGCTTTTAGATGCATGTAAACAAAAAAAAAACAGTCCAAAACCCTAACCCTAAACCCTAACCCTAACCATTGTCAGTACCAGTATAACTGGTATTGCACTGTGAAACATTATGGGTACCAGTATAACAATTAGCGCACTGTGAACCATTGTGGGTACCGGTATAACTGGTAACGTCCAGTGAACCACTGTGGGTACCGGTATAACTGGTAACAAACTGTGAACCAATGTGGGTACCTTTATAACTGGTAACGCACTGTGAACCATTGTGGGTAACGGTATAACTGGTAACGCACTGTGAACCATTGTGGGTACCGGTGTAACTGGTGACGCACTGTTAACCATTGTGGGTACCGGTATAAATGGTAACACACTGTGAATCAGGCTCGGTACCGGTATAACTGGTAGCGCACTGTGAACAGGGCTAGGTACCAGTAACAAGTAGCGCACTGTGAACAGGGCTAGGTACCAGTAACAAGTAGCACACTGTGAACCATTGTGGGTACCGGTATAACTGGTAACGTCCTGTGAACCATTGTGGGTACCGGTATAAAAGGTAGCGCACTGTGAACCATTGTGGGTACTGGTTAAACTGGTAATGCACTGTAAACCATTGTCAGTACCTGTATAACTGGTAACGCAATGTGAACCATTGTGGGTACCGGTTTAACTGGTAACGTCCTGTGAACCATTGTGGGTACCGGTATAACAGGTAGCGCACTGTGAACCATTGTGGGTACCGGTATAACTGGTAATGCATTTTGAACCATTGTGGGTATCGATAAAACTAGTAACGCACTGAACCATTGTGGGTACTGGTTAAACAGGTAATGCACTGTGAACCATTGTCAGTACCGGTATAACTGGTAAAGCACTGTGTACCATTGTGGGTAACGATATAACTGGTAACGTCCTGTGAAACCATTGTGGGTACCGGTATAACTGGTGATGCACTGTGAACCATTGTGGGTACCTGTATAACTTTTAGCACACTATGAACAATTGTGGGTACCTGTATAACAGGTAGTGCACTGTGAACTATTGTGGGTACCGGTATATCTGGTGACGCACTTTGAACCATTGTGGGTACCGGTGTAACTGTTAACACACTGTGAATCAGGCTGGGTACCGGTATAACTTGTAGCGTACTGAACCATTGTGGATACCGGTATAACTGGTAACGCACTGTGAACCAATGTGGGTACCGGTATAACAGGTAGCGCACTGTGAACCATTGTGGGTACCGGTATAACTGGTATCGCACTGTGAACCATTGTCAGTACCGGTATAACTGGTCACGCACTGTGAACCATTCTGGGTACCGGTATAACAGGTAGCGCACTGTGAACCATTGTGGGTACCGGTATAAATGGTAATGCACTGTGAACCATTGTGGGTACTGGTATAACTGGTAACGCACTGAACCATTGTGGATACCGGTATAAATGGTAACGCACTATGAACTATTGTGGGTACCGGTATAACCGGTAACGCACTGTGAATAAGGCTGGGTACCGGTATAACTGGTAGCATACTGTGAATCAGGCTGAGTACCGGTATAACAAGTAGCGCACTGTGATCCAGGCTGGGTACATGTTTAACAAGTAGCGCACTGAGAACCATTGTGTGTACTGGTATAACTGTAAAACGTCCTGTGAACCATTGTGGGTACGGTATAACTGGTAACGCACTGTGAACCATTGTGGGTACTGGTATAACTGGTAACGCACTGTGAACCATTGTGGGTACCTGTATAACTGGTAACGCACTTGTTATGAGCCACGGCTGTGGCTCATTCCTGTTTTGCATTTTGTTTCTGTATTTTATGTTTATAAAGTTGTCTTGCAGGCCAGGATTTCATGTTCCTCTGTTTTAGAATACTCTTGGTTGCTGCCGCTGGTGAGTCTGTGTAATTGCAGCTTGTTCCCATGTGTTCAGCCTCACCTGGCTGCTAATTGCATCTTGTCAGTTTGGAGTCATGCAACAGGGCAGCTGCATGAAATTATTAATTAGGCCTCTCTGTTATATGCTGGCTCACTGCAGTTCGCAGATGCTGGTGATATTTCTAAGTTTCCAGTCTGCTTGAGTTCTGAGCTTGTTCCTGCCAGTTCTTGAATTCCTGTGTCAGTCCCTGTGTCGATACCTGTGTCTGATCCCGTGTCCTGCCGTTAAGCGTTCCTGTCCTGAAGTCCAGTGGCTTTGCCTGTGCCGGGTCAAGTTTCTGGTTTCTTGGTGTCCACCGGTCTGTCGTTTGGGATTCTGCCTGTCCTCCAGTTCTGAGAGTCTGTGTCCGCAGCATTGGAGGTTCCTGTCCGTTTGCCGGTTTTCGTACCGGATCCGTGAGTAGCGGCTCTGCCGCGTCAGTCGGCCTAGGCCGCTGTATTCTGTTATTATTCCTGTCACTGGTGTTTTACAGAGGGTTCTGCTTATGCTATCACCGCCGGTACACAAAAGTATGGTGTTGGCGTGTGGTCAGCATTTCCTTTGTTGTTCTTTTCCTTTGGCGGCAAGCCGCACATACATTTAGTTTTAGGCTAGTAAGTAGTCCCTGGCTTTGGTTGTTTCAGATTAGAGGGCCCCTTGATATAACCCTGTCTCGGTACACTCTTTGTCTCTCATTAAGACCTGAGAGGGCATCGAAGTTGGGCAGACGTAATCCGCCCTTGAAACGCGGCTGCCATGGGCTCAAGCAACCATAGTGTCGCAAGAGTATTCTGACAGCATGGGCGAGACAACGGAGATAGGGCGCCAAGGGCTATTCCCTTTCCATTCCCCTTTCCCAGCGTTACGTCCTGGTGCTCTGGACTCACTTCATAAACATCTCCCTTATTCTGAGCACCAGGAACCTAACAGCACTGAACCATTGTGGGTACCGATAAAACTAGTAACGCACTGAACCATTGTGGGTACTGGTTAAACTGGTAATGCACTGTGAACCATTGTGGGTAACGGTATAACTGGTAACGTCCTGTGAACCATTGTGGGTTCCGGTATAACTGGTGATGCACTGTGAACCATTGTCAGTACCGGTATAACTGGTAACGCACTGTGAACCATTGTGGGTACCGGTATAACTTTTAGCACACTATGAACAATTGTGGGTACCGGTATAACAGGTAGTGCACTGTGAACCATTGTGGGTACCGGTATAACTGGTGACACACTGTGAACCATTGTGGGTACCGGTATAACTGGTAGCACACTGTGAATCAGGCTGGGTACCAGTATAACAAGTGGTGCACTGTGATCCGGGCTGGGTACCAGTTTAACAAGTAGCGCACTGTGAACCATTGTGCGTACCGGTATAACTGGTAATGCACTGTGAATCATTGTGGGTATCAGTATAACTGGTGATGCACCGTGAACCATTGTGGGTACCGGAATAACTGGTAACGTACTGTGAACCATTGTCAGTACCGGTATAACTGGTAACGCACTGTGAACCATTGTGGGTACCGGTATAACTGTTAACACACTGTGAACCATTGTGGGTACCTGTATAACTTTTAGCACACTATGAACAATTGTGGGTACCGGAATAACAGGTAGTGCACTGTGAACTATTGTGGGTACCGGTATAACTGGTGACGCACTTTGAACCATTGTGGGTACCGGTATTACTGGTAACACACTGTGAATCAGGCTGGGTACCAGTATAACTGGTAGAGCACTGAACCATTGTGGATACCGGTATAACTGGTAACGCACTGTGAACCATTGTGGGTATTATTTTATTATTATCATTTATTTATATGGTGCCACAAGGGTTCCGCAGCGTCCAATTACAGAGTACATATGCACAAAATCAAAACAGTGACTTACAGTTGAAATCAATTTTGGACAAGTACAGGGTAACTAAGCATAACTACACCAGTAAATGACAGAGATAAGTTCCAGGTGGCCCAAAAACTGTGTGATTTGGGCAGTTGAGAATTATTAAAGTAAGAAAAGGGTGAGCACATGAGGGAAGAGGGCCCTACTTGTGAGAGCTTACATTCTAAGGGGAGGGGTAGACAGACAGGGGTGACACAGATGGGGTACATAGAGAGCATGGAACAGAGGGTTAGGATGAGAGTTGGCTGGGTTTGCTAAAGAAATGGGTCTTGAGAGCCCGTTTGAAGTTTTGTAGAGAGGTGGAGAGTCTGAGGGGGAGAGGTAAAGAATTCCAAAGGAAAGGAGCAGCACGTGAAAAATCTTGGAGATAGGAGTGGGAGGAAGTAATCAGGAGACAGGAGAGCCGGCGTGCATTAGCAGAGCGAAGAGGACGGGTGGGAGAGTAAAGGGAGATAAGGTCAGATATGTAAATGGGAGAGGATTGGGTACCGGTATAACAGGTAGCGCACTGTGAACCATTGTTGGTACCAGTATAACTGGTAATGCACTGTGAACCATTGTGGGTACCGGTATAACTGGTAACGCACTGTGAACCATTGTCAGTACCGGTATAACTGGTAATGCACTGTGAACCATTTTGGGTACCGGTATAACGGGTAGCGCACTGTGAACCATTGTGGGTACCGGTATAAATGGTAATGCACTGTGAACCATTATGGGTACTGGTATAACTGGTAACGCACTGAACCATTGTGGATACCGGTATAACTGGTAACGCACTATGAACTATTGTGGGTACCGGTATAACCAGTAACGCACTGTGAATAAGGCTGGGTACCGGTATAACTGGTAGCACACTGTGAATCAGGCTGGGTACCAGTATAACAAGTAGCGCACTGTGATCCGGGCTGGGTACAAGTTTAACAAGTAGCGCACTGAGAACCATTGTGTGTACCTGTATAACTGTAAAACGTCCTGTGAACCATTGTGGGTACCGGTATAACTGGTAACGCACTGAACCATTGTGGATACCGGTATAACTGATAACGCACTGTGAACCATTGTGGGTACCGGTATAACTGATAATGCACTGTGAACCATTGTGGGTACCGGTATAACTGGTAACGCACTGTGAACCATTGTGGGTACCGGTATAACTGGTAACACACTGTGTACTATTGTGGGTACCGGTATAACTGGTAACACACTGTGAATCAGGCTGGGTACCGGTATAACAAGTAGCGCACTGTGAACCGGGCTGGGTACCAGTAACAAGAAGCGCACTATGAACCATTGTGGGTACCGGTAGAACTGGTAATTTCCTGTTAACCATTGTGGGTACCGGTATAACAGGTAGCGCACTGTGAACCATTGTGGGTACCGGTATAACTGGTAATGCACTGTGAACTATTGTGGGTACCGGTATAACTGGTATATGCACTGAACCATTGTGGATACCGGTATAACTGGTAATGGACTGTGAACCATTGTGAGTACCGGTGTAACTGGTGATGCACTGTGAACCATTGGGGTACCGGTATAACTGGTAACGCAATGTGAACCATTGTGGGTACCGGTTTAACTGGTAACGTCCTGTGAACCATTGTGGGTACCGGTATAACAGGTAGCGCACTGTGAACTATTGTGGGTACCGGTATAACTGGTAATGCACTTTGAACCATTGTGGGTACCGATAAAACTAGTAACGCACTGAAACATCGTGGGTACCGGTTAAACTGGTAATGCACTGTGAACCATTGTCAGTACCGGTATAACTGGTAACGCACTGTGTACCATTGTGGGTAACGGTATAACTGGTAACGTCCTGTGAACCATTGTGGGTACCGGTATAACTGGTGATGCACTGTGAACCATTGTGGGTACCGGTATAAATGGTAACGTACTGTGAACCATTGTCAGTACCGGTATTACTGGTAACGCACTGTGAACCATTGTGGGTACCAGTATAACTGGTAACGTCCTGTGAACCATTGTGGGTACCGGTATAACTGGTGATGCACTGTGAACCATTGTGGGTACCGGTATAAATGGTAACGTACTGTGAATCAGGCTGGGTACCGGTATAACTGGTAGAACACTGTGAATCAGGCTGGGTACCGGTATAACAAGTGGTGTACTGTGATCCGGGTTGGGTACCAGTTTACCAAGTAGCGCACTGTGAACCATTGTGGGTACCGGTATAACTGTAAAACGTCCTGTGAACCATTGTGGGTACCGTTATAACTGGTAATGCACTGTGAACCATTGTGGGTACCTGTTTAACTGGTAAGGCACTGAACCATTGTGGATACCGGTATAACTGGTAACGCACTGTGAACTTTTGTGGGTACCGGTATAACTGGTAACGCACTGTGAATCAGGCTGGGTACCGGTATGAATGGTAGCACACTGTGAATCAGGCTGAGTACCGGTATAACAAGTAGCGCACTGTGAACCGGGCTAGGTACCAGTAACAAGTAGCGCACTGTGAACCATTGTGGGTACCGGTAGAACTGGTAACGTCCTGTGAACCATTGTGGGTACCGGTATAACTGGTAATGCACTGTGAAATATTGTGGGTAACGGTATAACTGGTAACGCACTGAACATTGCGGATACCGGTATAATTGGTAATGCACTGTGAACCATTGTTGGTACCGGTATAACTGGTGACGCACTGTGAACCATTGTGGGTACCGGTAAAACTGGTAACGTCCTGTGAACCATTGTGGGTACCGGTATAACTGGTGATGCACTGTGAACCATTGTGGGTACCGGTATAAATGGTAACGTACTGTGAACCATTGTCAGTACCGGTATAACTGGTAACGCACTGTGAACCATTGTGGGTACCGGTATAACTGTTAACGCACTGTGAACCATTGTGGGTACCGGTATAACTTTTAGCACACTATGAACAATTGTGGGTACCAGTATAACAGGTAGTGCACTGTGAACCATTGTGGGTACCGGTATAACTGGTGACGCACTGTGAACCATTGTGGGTACTGGTATAACTGGTAACGCACTGTGAATCAGGCTGGGTACCGGTATAACTGGTAGAACACTGTGAATCAGGCTGGGTACCAGTATAACAAGTGGTGTACTGTGATCCGGGCTGGGTACCAGTTTAACAAGTAGCGCACTGTGAACCATTGTGGGTACCGGTATAACTGTAAAACATCCTGTGAACCATTGTGGGTACCGTTATAACTGGTAATGCACTGTGAACCTTTGTGGGTACCTGTATAACTGGTAAGGCACTGAACCATTGTGGATACCGGTATAACTGGTAACGCACTGTGAACTTTTGTGGGTACCGGTATAACTGGTAACGCACTGTGAATCAGGCTGGGTACCGGTATGAATGGTAGCACACTGTGAATCAGGCTGAGTACCGGTATAACAAGTAGCGCACTGTGAACCGGGCTGGGTACCAGTAACAAGTAGCGCACTGTGAACCATTATGGGTACCGGTAGAACTGGTAACGTCCTGTGAACCATTGTGGGTACCGGTATAACTGGTAATGCACTGTGAAATATTGTGGGTAACGGTATAACTGGTAACGCACTGAACATTGTGGATACCGGTATAATTGGTAATGCACTGTGAACCATTGTTGGTACCGGTATAACTGGTGACGCACTGTGAACCATTGTGGGTACCGGTATAACTGGTAATGTACTGTGAACCATTGTCAGTACCGGTATAACTGGTAATGCACTGTGCACCATAGTGGGTACCAGTATAACTGGTAGCACACTATGAACAATTGTGGGTACCGGTATAACAGGTAGTGCACTGTGAACCATTGTGGGTACCGGTATAACTGGTGACGCACTGTGAACCATTGTGTGTACCGGTATAACTTGTAATGCACTGTGAATCAGGCTGGGTACCGGTATAACTGGTAGCATACTGTGAATCATGCTGGGTACCGGTATAACAAGTAGCACACTGTGAACCATTGTGGGTACCGGTATAACTGGAAACGTCCTGTGAACCATTGTGGATACCGGTATAACTGGTAACACACTGTGAACCATTGTGGGCACCGATATAACTGGTAATGCACTGTCAATCATTGTGGGTACCGGTATAACTGGTAAAGCACTGTGAACCATTGTGGGTACCGGTATAACTGGTATTGCACTGTGAACCATTGTGGGTACCAGTATAACGTAATGCACTGTGAGCCATTGTGGGTACCGGTATAACTGGTAATGCACTGTGAAGCATTGTGGGTACCAGTATAACTGGTAACGCACTGTGAACCATTGTGGGTACCGGTATAACAAGTAGCGCACTGTGAACCATTGTGGGTACCGGTATAACTGGTAATGTCCTGTGAACCATTGTGGATACCGGTATAACTGGTAACACACTGTGAACCATTGTGGGAACCGGTATAACTGGTAACGCACTGTGAATCATTGTGTGTACTGGCATAACTGGTAACGCACTGTGAACCATTGTGGGTACCAGTATAACTGGTAACGCACTGTGAACCATTGTGGGTACCGGTATAACTGGTTTTGCACTGTGAACCATTGTGGGTACCAGTATAACTGGGAACGCACTGTGAACCATTGTGGGTACCGGTATAACTGGTAGCGCACTGTGAATCAGGCTGGGTACCGGTATAACAAGTAGCGCACTGTGAACCATTGTGGGTACCCCTATAACTGGTAGCGCACTGTGAACTATTGTGGGTACAAGTATAACTGGTAACGCACTGTGAACCATTGTGGGTACCGGTATAACTGGTATTGCACTGTGAACCATTGTGGGTACCGGTATAACTGGTAACGCACTGTGAACCATTGTGGGTACCGGTATAACTGGTTTTGCACTGTGAACCATTGTGGGTACAGGTGTAACGTAACGCACTTTGAGCCATTGTGGGTATCTGTATAACTGGTAACGCACTGTGAACCATTGTGGGTACCAGTATAACTGGGAACGCACTGTGATCCATTGTGGGTAACGGTATAACTGGTAGTGCACTGTGAATCAGGCTGGGTACCGGTATAACAAGTAGTGCACTGTGAACCATTGTGGGTACCGGTATAACTGGTAACGTCCTGTGAACCATTGTGGATACCGGTATAACTGGTAACAAACTGTGAACCATTGTGGGTACCTGCATAACTGGTAACGCACTGTGAACCATTGTGGGCACCGGTATAACTGGTAACGCACTGTGAACCATTGTGGGCACCGGTATAACTGGTAACGCACTGCGAACTATTGTGGGTACCGGTATAACTGGTAACGCACTGTGATCCATTGTGGGTACCAGTATAACTGGTAACGCACTGTAAACCATTGTGGGTACCGGTATAACTGGTATTGCACTGTGAACCATTGTGGGCACCGGTATAACTGGTAACGCACTGCGAACCATTGTGGGTACCGGTATAACTGGTAACGCACTGTGAACCATTGTGGGTACCGGTATAACTGGTAACACACTGTGAACCATTCTTGGTACCTGTATAACTGGTAACCCACTGTGAACCATTGTGGGCACTGGTATAACTGGTAACGCACTGTGAACCATTGTGGGTACCAGTATAACTGGTATTGCACTGTGAACTATTGTGGGTACCGGTATAACGTAACACACTGTGAGCCATTGTGGGTACCGGTATAACTGGTAATGCATTGTGAACCATTGTGGGTACCAGTAGAACTGGTAACGCACTGTGAACCATTGTGGGTACCGGTATAACCGGTATTGCACTGTGAACCATTGTGGATACCGGTATAACGTAACGCACTGTGTGCCATTGTGGGTACCGTTATAACTGGTAACGCACTGTGAACCATTGTGGGTACCAGTATAACTGGTAATGCACTTTGAACCATTGTGGGTACCGGTATAACTGGTGACGCACTGTGAACCATTGTGGGTACCGGTATAACTGGTGACGCACTGTGAACCATTGTGGGTACCGGTATAACAAGTAACGCACTGTGAACTATTGTGGGTACCGGCGAAATTGATGCGATGTAGCAGTAGCGGCATTGGCTCGGCGGCTGTAGGATTCATCGGCGGTACTCGAAGGACATTATGGCTGCAGTGCCTCACCAGCCACTGACCTCACCGCACGCCACTGATATATATATATAAATATAAAACTCTTATCGGTCTAGCACTCCCCTTAACGAATAGTATCACCTGCACAGGTGCCTTCATGAAGAAATAGATACACTCCCGGGAAAGCGGCACTCTGGTTCACTTTAAGAAACAAAAGCGGGTGTGGACTCCCAAATGAAGATCAACGTTTCAATATTTATTTATATTGTCATCTGGATAAAAACGTACAAACAAGAACTAGCCTTTATAGAACCCCATCAGCACGTGAATACCGGCGTCGGGTGCGGGACCGCTCACCCGCCCCGTTGCCGCGCTGAAAGAAGACGTCACAGACCTGCGTCCTGAGCGTCCATCACCATGGCAACAAGCCGATCCTAGAAACAAAAGGGCGCACTCAAATTCAAACAATGTTATCTCTATTCAAAACACATTTATAGCATTAACAGATATACTAATAAAAAAGATGAGATATCAACATGCTAACGTAATGCTGCATAAGATATATTTTCATTCAGCCCTTTTGGGGCAATCACATTGAGGCGATGGATCCATTGTGCTTCACAGCGCAATAATTGTAGGGATCTATTGCCACCTCTGATACTAACAGGAACCGTGTCGATCATACGGTATCATAGGCTATTAAGCGGGTGTTTGAAGAGTGCAAGTTGTCGGGCTACAGGTTGATCGCTCGTACCAGACATAATAGCTGCCCTATGCTTACCCATGCATACTTTAAATTTACTCTCGGTCTTGCCGATATATGACAAGCCGCATGGGCACACAATTTGGTATATAACGAAGGTAGAATTACATGTGAAATAATGCCTGATGTAAAATTGTTTTCTAGAGTGGGGATGGAAAAAGACATCCCCCGTGAGGAGGATTGGCATGTGGTGCAGGTACACTTAAAACATCCCACTCGGGGTACTAGATAGAAAGGTTGCTTTCCTATGAGTCTGTACTGACGTTAAAGTCTTGACAAGTGAGTCTTTCAAGTTTCTACCCCTTGAAAAACTGGGCATTAATCCATAATCTTGTAAATGTAGCTTATCATCACTCTGGATAATAGGCCATAGTTTTTTTGCCTTATTCATGATAATCGGTGACATTTCATTATACTGACTCACCCATGGCAGCTTGTTCTTAATACCCTTGGGTTCTATAGTGCCCCCTCTAACAAGTAATTTTGTGCGGTCTAATTTTAAAACTTTGTCCTTACATTCAAGCAACAAATTAAGTTTATAACCTCCTTCAGAAAAATTCTTAACCATCACATCAAATTGTTCTACTGCAGTCCGTTTGTCATTATTAATCCTCACTACTCTAACCATCTGGGAATATGGCAGACCATTTATTAGTGATCTAGGATGACAACTTTGCGGTTTTAATAGCATATTCCTATCAGTTTCTTTAGTGAAGAGTTTGGTGTGCAGGACTTTATTTTTAATGGATACATTTACATCTAAAAAATTGATGTTATCACAGCTATGACTATATGTAAATTTAATCGGATTTTCCGAATTATTATGAAGGTCAATCGCATCCGTTAGGACCTGCACATCACCTCTCCACAACAGAAAAAGGTCATCTATATATCTGACGAGCATGAGGATTTTAGATGAAATATCCTCATTCGAAAAAAATACCATTTGTTCAAGTAAGAACATAACCACATTTGCGTATGACGGGGCCATCGAGCTCCCCATTGCACATCCTTTTGTTTGCAAATAAAACCTGTTATCATACAGAAAGAAGTTATTGTGTAAAATAAGTTCAAACATCTGTAAGATCAATTCGATCACCTCATCAGAATGATCACTTTTAGCCTGCAAGAATGATTTAAGAGATTGTAACGCCAAAGAATGTGGTGTAGATGTGTACAAGCTAACAACATCTATCACCACCAAACAACAATCATCAGGGATCTCGGTGAAAGCATTCAACCGAGTAAGAAAAGAAGTAGTGTCAGATAAGAAAGTTGATTCCAATTGTATTAGAGGCTGCAGGAGAGAATCTAAAAAAGTTGCTAAGGGTTAAAGTAGCGATCATCGGGCCGATACAATAGGGCGGCCTGGTGCTGGATTCACCCCTTTATGTACTTTGGGGATGGTATAAAAGATCGGTACCAATGGAAATGTAGGGTACAAGATCTCTCTAATGTTTTCAGAAATGAAATGCATATCACATGCTGTCTGTAACAATTGGAACAACTCTCTCTTACAAACATTGCTGGGATCTCTAGGCAATAATTGATATGTAGTGACATCGTTAAGCTGACGCATCACCTCCCTGTCGTATTCCAGTAGATCCTACAGAACTATCCCTCCGCCTTTATCTGCTTGGCGGATTACTAACGATTTATTTGAAGTCAGTGTTTTTAAAGCCTGACGTTCTGCCACAGATAAATTAGAATGTGCTGGAACACGATGGGACGCCCCTCCATCAATTTCCTGATTTAATAACCTAAAAAAGGTTCTTATGCTGGCATTGTTAGAGACTGGGTCAAAGTTAGAGCCTGCGCTAAACTTTTTTAATTGGGGTGGAATGTCTGATTTGGTCGCTATAGAAGACCCACTTTCATTACCAAAAAACTCTTTTCATCTTTTAATCTAAACCTCTCTGCACATGTTACATCTGCCCCACCCGCAGTGCAGTATGGTTTTACTGACAACTGAATAACCCCCAATGTTTGTGTTTTGTGCTCAGTGTTTATAGTTAATGTGATATTTTATTTAGTGCCATTGTGTTTGCAGGGTATTGGGACATATTCGCTGTCACTGTTGGTGACAATTATTAGGTAATATTATCAGGAGCATAATTCTGCAGTAATATAACGTTTCCCTGTATCAGACTTACATATTGCACATTATGGGATCACATACAGGGTGTGTAAGTAGAGATGAGCGGGTTCGGTTTCTCTGAATCCGAACCCGCACGAACTTCATGTTTTTTTTCACGGGTCCGAGCGACTCGGATCTTCCCGCCTTGCTCGGTTAACCCGAGCGCGCCCGAACGTCATCATGACGCTGTCGGATTCTCGCGAGGCTCGGATTCTATCGCGAGACTCGGATTCTATATAAGGAGCCGCGCGTCGCCGCCATTTTCACACGTGCATTGAGATTGATAGGGAGAGGACGTGGCTGGCGTCCTCTCCGTTTAGAATAGATTAGAGAGACACTTGATTTACTAATTTTGGGGAGCATTAGGAGTACTCAGTAGTGTACAGTGCAGAGTTTTGCTGATAGTGACCACCAGTTTTATTTATAATCCGTTCTCTGCCTGAAAAAAGCGATACACAGCACACAGTGACTCAGTCACATACCATATCTGTGTGCACTGCTCAGGCTCAGGCCAGTGTGCTGCATCATCTATTATCTATATATAATATTATATATATCTGATTATCTGTCTGACTGCTCAGCTCACACAGCTTATAATTGTGGGGGAGACTGGGGAGCACTACTGCAGTGCCAGTTATAGGTTATAGCAGGAGCCAGGAGTACATAATATATTATATAGTGAGTGACCACCAGACACACAGTGCAGTTTATTTAATATATCCGTTCTCTGCCTGAAAAAAGCGATACACACAGTGACTCAGTCAGTCACATACCATATCTGTGTGCACTGCTCAGGCTCAGGCCAGTGTGCTGCATCATCTATTATCTATATATAATATTATATATATCTGTCTGACTGCTCAGCTCACACAGCTTATAATTGTGGGGGAGACTGGGGAGCACTACTGCAGTGCCAGTTATAGGTTATAGCAGGAGCCAGGAGTACATAATATTATATTAAAACAGTGCACACTTTTGCTGCAGGAGTGCCACTGCCAGTGTGACTAGTGACCAGTGACCTGACCACCAGTATATATAATATTAGTAGTATACTATCTCTTTATCAACCAGTCTATATTAGCAGCAGACACAGTACAGTGCGGTAGTTCACGGCTGTGGCTACCTCTGTGTCGGCACTCGGCAGCCCGTCCATAATTGTATATACCACCTAACCGTGGTTTTTTTTTCTTTCTTTATACATACATACTAGTTACGAGTATACTATCTCTTTATCAACCAGTCTATATTAGCAGCAGACACAGTACAGTGCGGTAGTTCACGGCTGTGGCTACCTCTGTGTCGGCACTCGGCAGCCCGTCCATAATTGTATATACCACCTAACCGTGGTTTTTTTTTCTTTCTTTATACATACATACTAGTTACGAGTATACTATCTCTTTATCAACCAGTCTATATATTAGCAGCAGACACAGTACAGTGCGGTAGTTCACGGCTGTGGCTACCTCTGTGTCGGCACTCGGCAGCCCGTCCATAATTGTATATACCACCTAACCGTGTTTTTTTTTTCTTTCTTTATACATACATACTAGTTACGAGTATACTATCTCTTTATCAACCAGTCTATATATTAGCAGCAGACACAGTACAGTGCGGTAGTTCACGGCTGTGGCTACCTCTGTGTCGGCACTCGGCAGCCCGTCCATAATTGTATATACCACCTAACCGTGGTTTTTTTTTCTTTCTTTATACATACATACTAGTTACGAGTATACTATCTCTTTATCAACCAGTCTATATATTAGCAGCAGACACAGTACAGTGCGGTAGTTCACGGCTGTGGCTACCTCTGTGTCGGCACTCGGCAGCCCGTCCATAATTGTATATACCACCTAACCGTGGTTTTTTTTTCTTTCTTTATACATACATACTAGTTACGAGTATACTATCTCTTTATCAACCAGTCTATATATTAGCAGCAGACACAGTACAGTGCAGTAGTTCACGGCTGTGGCTACCTCTGTGTCGGCACTCGGCAGCCCGTCCATAATTGTATACTAGTATCCAATCCATCCATCTCCATTGTTTACCTGAGGTGCCTTTTAATTGTGCCTATTAAAATATGGAGAACAAAAATGTTGAGGTTCCAAAATTAGGGAAAGATCAAGATCCACTTCCACCTCGTGCTGAAGCTGCTGCCACTAGTCATGGCCGAGACGATGAAATGCCAGCAACGTCGTCTGCCAAGGCCGATGCCCAATGGCATAGTACAGAGCATGTCAAAACCAAAACACCAAATATCAGTAAAAAAAGGACTCCAAAACCTAAAATAAAATTGTCGGAGGAGAAGCGTAAACTTGCCAATATGCCATTTACCACACGGAGTGGCAAGGAACGGCTGAGGCCCTGGCCTATGTTCATGGCTAGTGGTTCAGCTTCACATGAGGATGGAAGCACTCAGCCTCTCGCTAGAAAACTGAAAAGACTCAAGCTGGCAAAAGCACCGCAAAGAACTGTGCGTTCTTTGAAATCCCAAATCCACAAGGAGAGTCCAATTGTGTCGGTTGCGATGCCTGACCTTCCCAACACTGGACGTGAAGAGCATGCGCCTTCCACCATTTGCACGCCCCCTGCAAGTGCTGGAAGGAGCACCAGCAGTCCAGTTCATGATAGTCAGATTGAAGATGTCAGTGTTGAAGTACACCAGGATGAGGAGGATATGGGTGTTGCTGGCGCTGGGGAGGAAATTGACCAGGAGGATTCTGATGGTGAGGTGGTTTGTTTAAGTCAGGCACCCGGGGAGACACCTGTTGTCCGTGGGAGGAATATGGCCGTTGACATGCCAGGTGAAAATACCAAAAAAATCAGCTCATCGGTGTGGAGGTATTTCACCAGAAATGCGGACAACAGGTGTCAAGCCGTGTGTTCCCTTTGTCAAGCTGTAATAAGTAGGGGTAAGGACGTTAACCACCTCGGAACATCCTCCCTTATACGTCACCTGCAGCGCATTCATAATAAGTCAGTGACAAGTTCAAAAACTTTGGGTGACAGCGGAAGCAGTCCACTGACCAGTAAATCCCTTCCTCTTGTAACCAAGCTCACGCAAACCACCCCACCAACTCCCTCAGTGTCAATTTCCTCCTTCCCCAGGAATGCCAATAGTCCTGCAGGCCATGTCACTGGCAATTCTGACAAGTCCTATCCTGCCTGGGATTCCTCCGATGCATCCTTGCGTGTAACGCCTACTGCTGCTGGCGCTGCTGTTGTTGCCGCTGGGAGTCGATGGTCATCCCAGAGGGGAAGTCGTAAGCCCACTTGTACTACTTCCAGTAAGCAATTGACTGTTCAACAGTCCTTTGCGAGGAAGATGAAATATCACAGCAGTCATCCTACTGCAAAGCGGATAACTGAGTCCTTGACAACTATGTTGGTGTTAGACGTGCGTCCGGTATCCGCCGTTAGTTCACAGGGAACTAGACAATTTATTGAGGCAGTGTGCCCCCGTTACCAAATACCATCTAGGTTCCACTTCTCTAGGCAGGCGATACCGAGAATGTACACGGACGTCAGAAAAAGACTCACCAGTGTCCTAAAAAATGCAGTTGTACCCAATGTCCACTTAACCACGGACATGTGGACAAGTGGAGCAGGGCAGGGTCAGGACTATATGACTGTGACAGCCCACTGGGTAGATGTATGGACTCCCGCCGCAAGAACAGCAGCGGCGGCACCAGTAGCAGCATCTCGCAAACGCCAACTCTTTCCTAGGCAGGCTACGCTTTGTATCACCGCTTTCCAGAATACGCACACAGCTGAAAACCTCTTACGGCAACTGAGGAAGATCATCGCGGAATGGCTTACCCCAATTGGACTCTCCTGTGGATTTGTGGCATCGGACAACGCCAGCAATATTGTGTGTGCATTAAATATGGGCAAATTCCAGCACGTCCCATGTTTTGCACATACCTTGAATTTGGTGGTGCAGAATTTTTTAAAAAACGACAGGGGCGTGCAAGAGATGCTGTCGGTGGCCAGAAAAATTGCGGGACACTTTCGGCGTACAGGCACCACGTACAGAAGACTGGAGCACCACCAAAAACTACTGAACCTGCCCTGCCATCATCTGAAGCAAGAAGTGGTAACGAGGCGGAATTCAACCCTCTATATGCTTCAGAGGTTGGAGGAGCAGCAAAAGGCCATTCAAGCCTCTACAATTGAGCACGATATAGTAGGTGGAATGCACCTGTCTCAAGTGCAGTGGAGAATGATTTCAACGTTGTGCAAGGTTCTGATGCCCTTTGAACTTGCCACACGTGAAGTCAGTTCAGACACTGCCAGCCTGAGTCAGGTCATTCCCCTCATCAGGCTTTTGCAGAAGAAGCTGGAGGCATTGAAGAAGGAGCTAAAAGGGAGCGATTCCGCTAGGCATGTGGGACTTGTGGATGCAGCCCTTAATTCGCTTAACAAGGATTCACGGGTGGTCAATCTGTTGAAATCAGAGCACTACATTTTGGCCACCGTGCTCGATCCTAGATTTAAAGCCTACCTTGGATCTCTCTTTCCGGCAGACACAAGTCTGCTGGGGTTGAAAGACCTGCTGGTGACAAAATTGTCAAGTCAAGCGGAACGCGACCTGTCAACATCTCCTCCTTCACATTCTCCCGCAACTGGGGGTGCGAGGAAAAGGCTCAGAATTCCGAGCCCACCCGCTGGCGGTGATGCAGGGCAGTCTGGAGCGACTGCTGATGCTGACATCTGGTCCGGACTGAAGGACCTGACAACGATTACGGACATGTCGTCTACTGTCACTGCATATGATTCTCTCACCATTGAAAGAATGGTGGAGGATTATATGAGTGACCGCATCCAAGTAGGCACGTCACACAGTCCGTACTTATACTGGCAGGAAAAAGAGGCAATTTGGAGGCCCTTGCACAAACTGGCTTTATTCTACCTAAGTTGCCCTCCCACAAGTGTGTACTCCGAAAGAGTGTTTAGTGCCGCCGCTCACCTTGTCAGCAATCGGCGTACGAGGTTACATCCAAAAAATGTGGAGAAGATGATGTTCATTAAAATGAATTATAATCAATTCCTCCGCGGAGACATTGACCAGCAGCAATTGCCTCCACAAAGTACACAGGGAGCTGAGATGGTGGATTCCAGTGGGGACGAATTGATAATCTGTGAGGAGGGGGATGTACACGGTGATATATCGGAGGGTGAAGATGAGGTGGACATCTTGCCTCTGTAGAGCCAGTTTGTGCAAGGAGAGATTAATTGCTTCTTTTTTGGGGGGGGTCCAAACCAACCCGTCATATCAGTCACAGTCGTGTGGCAGACCCTGTCACTGAAATGATGGGTTGGTTAAAGTGTGCATGTCCTGTTTTGTTTATACAACATAAGGGTGGGTGGGAGGGCCCAAGGACAATTCCATCTTGCACCTCTTTTTTCTTTTCTTTTTCTTTGCATCATGTGCTGATTGGGGAGGGTTTTTTGGAAGGGACATCCTGCGTGACACTGCAGTGCCACTCCTAGATGGGCCCGGTGTTTGTGTCGGCCACTAGGGTCGCTAATCTTACTCACACAGTCAGCTACCTCATTGCGCCTCTTTTTTTCTTTGCGTCATGTGCTGTTTGGGGAGGGTTTTTTGGAAGGGACATCCTGCGTGACACTGCAGTGCCACTCCTAGATGGGCCCGGTGTTTGTGTCGGCCACTAGGGTCGCTAATCTTACTCACACAGCTACCTCATTGCGCCTCTTTTTTTCTTTGCGTCATGTGCTGTTTGGGGAGGGTTTTTTGGAAGGGACATCCTGCGTGACACTGCAGTGCCACTCCTAGATGGGCCCGGTGTTTGTGTCGGCCACTAGGGTCGCTAATCTTACTCACACAGTCAGCTACCTCATTGCGCCTCTTTTTTTCTTTGCGTCATGTGCTGTTTGGGGAGGGTTTTTTGGAAGGGACATCCTGCGTGACACTGCAGTGCCACTCCTAGATGGGCCCGGTGTTTGTGTCGGCCACTAGGGTCGCTAATCTTACTCACACAGCTACCTCATTGCGCCTCTTTTTTTCTTTGCGTCATGTGCTGTTTGGGGAGGGTTTTTTGGAAGGGACATCCTGCGTGACACTGCAGTGCCACTCCTAGATGGGCCCGGTGTTTGTGTCGGCCACTAGGGTCGCTAATCTTACTCACACAGCTACCTCATTGCGCCTCTTTTTTTCTTTGCGTCATGTGCTGTTTGGGGAGGGTTTTTGGAAGGGCCATCCTGCGTAACACTGCAGTGCCACTCCTAGATGGGCCCGGTGTTTGTGTCGGCCACTAGGGTCGCTAATCTTACTCACACAGCTACCTCATTGCGCCTCTTTTTTTCTTTGCGTCATGTGCTGTTTGGGGAGGGTTTTTTGGAAGGGACATCCTGCGTGACACTGCAGTGCCACTCCTAGATGGGCCCGGTGTTTGTGTCGGCCACTAGGGTCGCTAATCTTACTCACACAGCTACCTCATTGCGCCTCTTTTTTTCTTTGCGTCATGTGCTGTTTGGGGAGGGTTTTTTGGAAGGGACATCCTGCGTGACACTGCAGTGCCACTCCTAGATGGGCCCGGTGTTTGTGTCGGCCACTAGTGTCGCTAATCTTACTCACACAGCTACCTCATTGCGCCTCTTTTTTTCTTTGCGTCATGTGCTGTTTGGGGAGGGTTTTTTGGAAGGGCCATCCTGCGTGACACTGCAGTGCCACTCCTAGATGGGCCCGGTGTTTGTGTCGGCCACTAGGGTCGCTAATCTTACTCACACAGCTACCTCATTGCGCCTCTTTTTTTCTTTGCGTCATGTGCTGTTTGGGGAGGGTTTTTTGGAAGGGACATCCTGCGTGACACTGCAGTGCCACTCCTAGATGGGCCCGGTGTTTGTGTCGGCCACTAGTGTCGCTAATCTTACTCACACAGCTACCTCATTGCGCCTCTTTTTTTCTTTGCGTCATGTGCTGTTTGGGGAGGGTTTTTTGGAAGGGCCATCCTGCGTGACACTGCAGTGCCACTCCTAGATGGGCCCGGTGTTTGTGTCGGCCACTAGGGTCGCTAATCTTACTCACACAGCTACCTCATTGCGCCTCTTTTTTTCTTTGCGTCATGTGCTGTTTGGGGAGGGTTTTTTGGAAGGGACATCCTGCGTGACACTGCAGTGCCACTCCTAGATGGGCCCGGTGTTTGTGTCGGCCACTAGGGTCGCTTATCTTACTCACACAGCGACCTCGGTGCAAATTTTAGGACTAAAAATAATATTGTGAGGTGTGAGGTATTCAGAATAGACTGAAAATGAGTGTAAATTATGGTTTTTGAGGTTAATAATACTTTGGGATCAAAATGACCCCCAAATTCTATGATTTAAGCTGTTTTTTAGTGTTTTTTGAAAAAAACACCCGAATCCAAAACACACCCGAATCCGACAAAAAAAATTCGGTGAGGTTTTGCCAAAACGCGTTCGAACCCAAAACACGGCCGCGGAACCGAACCCAAAACCAAAACACAAAACCCGAAAAATTTCAGGCGCTCATCTCTATGTGTAAGATCAGTATTCTCTCTCACTGTATGTAACATAACCTGTCATTCTAATGATTACATTTCTCACAGGCTGCGGCTCCTTCATGACGAGCAGATGGTTAACATCAGAGCTCAGTGTTTATTTCCCAAGGGACCTTCCAGTAATGTCTTTCTGCTGTAATTCCTGTTATACTTCTTATTCTGCAGATCTACTACTGTATAATTACACTGACCTCATGGTCTCACCTCTGTAATTATGTACCTGGCGCAGAGCAGCCAGGTGAGACATTGATATGGATAGACGCTGAGGTGTAACCATAGGAGAATAAGCGGAGGGTGAGGGAACGCCCCACACACATCACATAACATTATGTTGTATTATTTCACATCTAATCTGTATGAGACTCAGTCCCACTAGTACCACACACCGGAGGCCAGACGTAAAGGGCAAATGTCACTGATACATTGATCCTGCATCACAGATAAAAGTTATTGATTTTATTTATCAGTGATACCGTGGCAGCTTCCAGTGTTATCATATACAGTAATAAAATGAGTTACGTGACACACCAGTACGGTGTAACTTGCTAAACATTGTGCACATATAGTTACACATAGGGCTTAGGGGTAATTCAGAGCTTATCGCAGCAGCAAATTTGTTACCAGTTGTGCAAAACCTTGGGGGTTATTCCGACCCGTTCACACGCAGCGATTTATCACTGCGGTGCGAACGGGTCCAGAATGCGCATGAGCGGTGGCTGCAGTGCACGTGCGCGACGTTACCCGGCGACAGGGGTCGCCGGGTTACATCGCGTCTAATGAAACAAGCGGTCGCAGAGCCGACCGCAAAGAAGATTGACAGGAAGAAGGCGTTCCAGGGCGGATCCGGACTGTTTGGAGCCATTTTCGGGGAGTGGTGAGTAAAACGCAGGCGTGTCCAGGAGAACGGAGGGCGTATGTCTGACATCAGAGCCGGCTCCAGCATCGCAGAGATCGTCGCACAGGGTAAGTATGTGCCGGCATAGTCATCTTCTACTTGAAACTTTTTTAGCTTAGCAGAGCTGCACAAGTGATCACATCCTGCTAAGCTAAAATACCCCCCCAATAGGCGTGGCCTAATGATCACACCCTGCTAAGCTACAATACCCCCCCATAGGCGTGGCCTAATGATCACACCCTGCTAAGCTAAAATACCCCCCCATAGGCGTGGCCTAATGATCACACCCTGCTAAGCTACAATACTCCCCCCATAGGCGTGGCCTAATGATCGCACCCTGCTAAGCTACAATACCCCCAATAGGCGTGGCCTAATGATCACACCCTGCTAAGCTACAATACCCCCCCATAGGCGTGGCCTAATGATCACACCCTGCTAAGCTACAATACCCCCCATAGGTGTGGCCTAATGATCACACCCTGCTAAGCTACAATACCCCCCATAGGCGTGGCCTAATGATCGCACCCTGCTAAGCTACAATACCCCACCATAGGCGTGGACTAATGATCGCACCCTGCTAAGCTAAAATACTCCCCCCCATAGACGTGGCCTAATGATCGCACCCTGCTAAGCTAAAATACCCCACCCATAGGCGTGGACTAATGATCACACCCTGCTAAGCTAAAATACACCCCACCCATAGGCGTGGCCTAATGATCACACCCTGCTAAGTTACAATACCCCCCCATAGGCGTGGCCTAATGATCACACCCTGCTAAGCTAAAATACCCCCCCCATAGACGTGGCCTAATGATCACACCCTGCTAAACTAAAATATCCCCCCCATAGGCGTGGCCTAATGAACACACCCTGCAAAGCTAAAATACTCCCCCCCATAGGCGTGGCCTAATGATCGCACCCTGCTAAACTAAAATACCCCCCATAGGCGTGGCCTAATGATCACACCCTGCTAAGCTAAAATACCCCCCCCATAGGCGTGGCCTAATGATCACACCATGCTAAGCTAAAATACTCCCCCCCATAGGCGTGGCCTAATGATCACACCCTGCTAAGCTAAAATACCCCCCCATATGCGTGGCCTAATGATCGCACCCTGCTAAGCAAAAATACCCACCCCTATAGGCATGGCCTAATGATCGCACCCTGCTAAGCTAAAATACCCCCCCACCCCATAGGCGTGGCCTAATGATCGCACCCTGCTAAGCTAAAATACCCCCCCATAGGCGTGGACTAATGATCGCACCCTGCTAAGCTAAAATACCCCCCCATAGGCGTGGCCTAATGATCGCACCCTGCTAAGCAAAAATACCCACCACTATAGGAGTGGCCTAATGATCGCACCCTGCTAAGCTAAAATACCCCCCCACCCCATAGGCGTGGCCTAATGATCGCACCCTGCTAAGCTAAAATACCCCCCCATAGGCGTGGCCTAATGATCAAACAGTGCTAAGCTAAAATACCCCCCCCCCATAGGCTTGGACTAATGATCGCACCCTGCTAAGCTACAATACCCCCCCACATACGCGTGGACTAATGATCGCACCCTGCTAAGCTTAAATACCCCCCTACCATAGGTGTGGACTAATGATCGCACCCTGCTAAGCTAAAATACCCCCCCATAGGCGTCGACTAATGATCGCACCCTGCTAAGCTAAAATACCCCCCCATAGGCGTGGACTAATGATCGAACCCTGCTAAGCTAAAATACCCCCCCATAGGCGTGGACTAATGATCGCACCCTGCTAAGCTAAAATACCCCCCATAGGCGTGGACTAATGATCGCACCCTGCTAAGCTAAAATTCCCCCCCCCCCATAGGCGTGGACTAATGATCGCACCCTGCTAAGCTAAACCCCCCCCCATTGGCGTGGACTAATGATCGCACCCTGCTAAACTAAAATACCCCCCCCCGCCATAGGCGTGGACTAATGATTACACCCTGCTAAGCTAAAATACCCCCCCATAGGCGTGGACTAATGATCGCACCAAGCTAAGCTAAAATACCCCCCCCCCCGCCATAGACGTGGACTAATGATCGCACCCTACTAAGCTAAAATACCCCCCCCCATAGGCGCGGACTAATGATCGCACCCTGCTAAGCTAAAATACCCCCCCCCCATAAGCGTGGACTAATGATCGCACCCTGCTAAGCGAAAATACCCCCCATAGGCGTGGCCTAATGATCGTACCTTGCTAAGCTAAAATTCCCCCCCCCCATAGGCGTGGACTAATGATCGCACCCTGCTAAGCTACAATGCCCCCCCATAGGCGTGGACTAATGATCTCACCCTGCTAAGCTAAACCCCCTCCCATAGGCGTGGACTAATGATCGCACCCTGCTAAGCTAAAATACGCCCCCCCCCATAGGCGCGGACTAATGATCGTACCTTGCTAAGCTAAAATTCCCCCCCCCCATAGGCGTGGACTAATGATCGCACCCTGCTAAGCTACAATGCCCCCCCATAGGCGTGGACTAATGATCTCACCCTGCTAAGCTAAACCCCCTCCCATAGGCGTGGACTAATGATCGCACCCTGCTAAGCTAAAATACGCCCCCCCCATAGGTGTGGACTAATGATCGCACCCTGCTAAGCTAAAATACAGCCCCCCATAGGCGTGGCCTAATGATCACACCCTGCTAAGCTAAAATACCCCCCATAGGCGTGGACTAATGATCACACCCTGCTAAGCTAAAATACCCCCCCCCCCTCCATAGGCGTGGACTAATTATCACACCCTGCTAAGCTAAAATACCCCCCATAGGCGTGGACTAATGATTGCACCCTGCTAAGCTAAAATACTCCCCCCCCATAGGCGTGGACTAATGATCGCACCCTGCTAAGCTAAAATACCCCCCCCCCATAGGCGTGGACTAATGATCGCACCCTGCTAAGCTAAAATACCCCCCCCCATAGGCGTGAACTAATGATCACACCCTGCTAAGCTAAAATACCCACCCTCATATGCGTGGACTAATGATCACACCCTGCTAAGCTAAAATACTCCCCCCCCCCATTGGCGTGGACTAATGATTGCACCCTGCTAAGCTAAAATACTCCCCCCCCCATTGGCGTGGACTAATGATCGCACCCTGCTAAGCTAAAATACCCCCCCCCCCATAGGCATGGACTAATGATCACACCCTGCTAAGCTAAAATACCCCCCCATAGGCGTGGCCTAATGATCGCACCCTGCTAAGCTAAAATGCCCCCCCCCCCCATAGGCGTGGACTAATGATCACACCCTGCTAAGCTAAAATACACCCCACCCATAGACGTGGCCTAATGATCGCAGCAGCAGCCAAAACTTCCTGGCTGCAATGAACTCGGAATGACCACCCATGTACACTGCAGGGGGGGCAGATGTAACATGTGCAGTGCAGGTGGGGCAGATATAAACTGTGCAGAGAGAGTTAGATTTGGGTGGGTTATTTTGTTTCTGTGCAGGGTAAATACTGGCTGCTTTATTTTTACACTGCAATTTAAATTTCAGTTTAAACACACCCCACTCAAATCTAACTCTCTCTGCACATGTTACATCTGCCCCTTCTGCACTGCTAAGCCGGCCCTAACCAATATGATGCCCTAGGCAAGATATTGGCTGGTGTCCCCTGGAACCGCTGGTAATTCCACCTCCACTTTCCCAGCACCATCTCCCCTCACCCATAGCAGTCCTCATTTTAGTGCTCCTACTGCCTATATTTTAAATAAGAACAGTGCACACATTTGGCGAACAGCACAAAAAGCTACGTGTTCTTGCTGGGAAGGGGCATGGCCACACAATAGGACCCCAATTCACATTACATCACACAGTAGTACAACTTTATTCACATTTTATCATGCGATAGTGTCCCTTATTCACATTACATCACACAGTAGTGCCCCTTATTCACATTACATCACACAGTAGTGCCTCTTATTCACATTACATCACACAGTAGTACCACTTTATTCACATTTTATCATGCGATAGTGTCCCTTATTCACATTACATCACACAGTAGTACCACTTTACCTTATATACATTATTCCTCACAGTAGTGTCCCTTATTCACATTACATCACACAGTAGTACCCCTTATTCACATTACATCACACAGTAGTGCCACTTTACCTTATATACGTTATTCCTCACAGTAGTGCCCCTTATTCACATTACATCACACAGTAGTGCCCCTTATTCACATTACATCACACAGTAGTACCACTTTATTCACATTTTATCATGCGATAGTGTCCCTTATTCACATTACATCACACAGTAGTACCACTTTATTCACATTATATCATGCGATAGTGTCCCTTATTCACATTACATCACACAGTAGTACCACTTTACCTTATATACGCTATTCCTCACAGTAGTGCCCCATATTCACATTACATCACACAGTAGTGCCCCTTATTCACATTGCATCACACAGTAGTACCACTCAATTCACATTTTATCATGCGATAGTGTCCCTTATTCACATTACATCACACAGTAGTACCACTTTATTCACATTTTATCATGCGATAGTGTCCCTTATTCACATTACATCACACAGTCGTACCACTTTACCTTATATACGTTATTCCTCACAGTAGTGCCCCTTATTCACATTACATCACACAGTAGTGCCACTTTACCTTATATACGTTATTCCTCACAGTAGTGCCCCTATTCACATTACACCACACAGTAGTACCACTTTACCTTATATACATTATTCCTCACAGTAGTGCCCCTTATTCGCATTACATCACACTGTAGTGCCACTTTACCTTATATACGCTATTCCTCACAGTAGTGCCCCTTATTCACATTACATCACACAGTAGTACCACTTTACCTTATATACATTACTCCTCACAGTAGTACACCTTATTCACATTACATCACACAGTAGTACCACTTTACCTTATATACACTATTCCTCACAGTAGTGTCCCTTATTCACATTACATCACACAGTAGTACCCCTTATTCACATTACATCACACAGTAGTGCCACTTTACCTTATATACGTTATTCCTCACAGTAGTGCCCCTTATTCACATTACATCACACAGTAGTGCCCCTTATTCACATTACATCACACAGTAGTACCACTTTATTCACATTTTATCATGCGATAGTGTCCCTTATTCACATTACATCACACAGTAGTACCACTTTATTCACATTATATCATGCGATAGTGTCCCTTATTCACATTACATCACACAGTAGTACCACTTTACCTTATATACGCTATTCCTCACAGTAGTGCCCCATATTCACATTACATCACACAGTAGTGCCCCTTATTCACATTGCATCACACAGTAGTACCACTTTATTCACATTTTATCATGCGATAGTGTCCCTTATTCACATTACATCACACAGTAGTACCACTTTATTCACATTTTATCATGCGATAGTGTCCCTTATTCACATTACATCACACAGTCGTACCACTTTACCTTATATACGTTATTCCTCACAGTAGTGCCCCTTATTCACATTACATCACACAGTAGTGCCACTTTACCTTATATACGTTATTCCTCACAGTAGTGCCCCTATTCACATTACACCACACAGTAGTACCACTTTACCTTATATACATTATTCCTCACAGTAGTGCCCCTTATTCGCATTACATCACACTGTAGTACCACTTTACCTTATATACGCTATTCCTCACAGTAGTGCCCCTTATTCACATTACATCACACAGTAGTACCACTTTACCTTATATACGTTACTCCTCACAGTAGTGCACCTTATTCACATTACATCACACAGTAGTACCACTTTACCTTATATACGCTATTCCTCACAGTAGTGCCCCTTATTCACATTACATCACACAATAGTACCACTTTACCTTATGTATGTTATTCCTCACAGTAGTGCCCCTTATTCACATTACATCACACAGTAGTACCACTTTACCTTATATACGTTATTCCTCACAGTAGTGCCCCTTATTCACATTACATCACACTGAAATGCTCCTTATTCACATTACACCACACCATATTGTTCTTTATTCACATTAGACCACACAGCATTGTCCTTTCTATACGTTACGCCACACAGCAGAGCACATTATACATATAATGACACACATTAGTAATGCATTTATACACATAATACCACACAGTAATGCCCCTTACACATATGACACACATCATTAATGTCCTTATTAGTGATGAGCGGGATCCAAACTCCCCCGAACTTCACCCGTTTCTCCAGACACTCCCGCGTTTTGGAACTCGAACGCCTGCGTTTTTCTGCACACTCCCATAAAACGGCCAGTTTCCGCCCAGAAACACCCACTTCCTGTCAATCACACTACGATCACCACAGCGAGGAAAAAGCTTTGTAATGGCGTGAGTAAAATACCTAACTTTTGTGTAAAATAATTAAGCGCATGCGCTCTGCGTACCTTGCGCATGCGCAGTAAGCAACTAATCGCAGCATAGCAAAAATCGGCAACGAGCGAACAATGCGTAATGACCCTTATAATGTCCTTTACACATATGCCAAACACTACTGCACAACCAACGCACCCGCACAATACACTCACATGGCCGCTAACACTGTGACCTCTGCCTATGCATGGATACAGATGAGTCTTCATACATCTTGCCTCAATACGCCATGTAGCAGGAGATACCTGGCGTGAGTCAGCTGGCAGCTCTGCTAACGTGGGTGCCTTTTTGACAAAAATGCATCTTATTTGCATTACTATGTGGCTAGGATGCACTAGTAGCTTCTAACAGCTTCTGCTGATTAAAATTATATGCAGCATGCCTATATTCTGTGTGTGACTGCGGCTGTATCTGCATACAGAATGCTATGTTACACTGTCAGTAATAGGATATGCGCCATGCCTATATTCTGTGTGTGACTGCGGCTGTATCTGCATATGGAATGCTATGTTACAGTGTCAGTAATAGGATATGTGGCATGTCTATATTCTGTGTGTGACTGCGGCTGTATCTGCATATGGAATGCTATGTTACACTGTCAGTAATAGGATATGCGCCATGCCTATATTCTGTGTGTGACTGCGGCTGTATCTGCATACAGAATGCTGTGTTACAGTGTCAGTAATAGGATATGCGGCATGCCTATATTCTGTGTGTGACTGCGGCTGTATCTGCATATAGAATGCTACGTTACAGTGTCAGTAATAGGATATGCAGCATGCCTATATTCTGTGTGTGACTGCGGCTGTATCTGCATATGGAATGCTACGTTACAGTGTCAGTAATAGGATATGTGGCATGCCTATATTCTGTGTGTGACTGTGGCTGTATCTGCATATGGAATGCTACGTTACAGTGTCAGTAATAGGATATGTGGCATGCCTATATTCTGTGTGTGACTGCGGCTGTATCTGCATACAGAATGCTATGTTACAGTGTCAGTAATAGGATATGTGGCATGCCTATATTCTGTGTGTGACTGTGGCTGTATCTGCATATGGAATGCTACGTTACAGTGTCAGTAATAGGATATGTGGCATGCCTATATTCTGTGTGTGACTGCGGCTGTATCTGCATACAGAATGCTACGTTACAGTGTCAGTAATAGGATATGCAGCATGCCTATATTCTGTGTGTGACTGCGGCTGTATCTGCATACAGAATGCTATGTTACAGTGTCAGTAATAGGATATGTGGCATGCCTATATTCTGTGTGTGACTGTGGCTGTATCTGCATATGGAATGCTACGTTACAGTGTCAGTAATAGGATATGTGGCATGCCTATATTCTGTGTGTGACTGCAGCTGTATCTGCATACAGAATGCTACGTTACAGTGTCAGTAATAGGATATGTGGCATGCCTATATTCTGTGTGTGACTGTGGCTGTATCTGCATATGGAATGCTACGTTACAGTGTCAGTAATAGGATATGTGGCATGTCTATATTCTGTGTGTGACTGCGGCTGTATCTGCATACAGAATACTATGTTACAGTGTCAGTAATAGGATATGTGGCATGTCTATATTCTGTGTGTGACTGCGGCTGTATCTGCATACAGAATACTATGTTACAGTGTCAGTAATAGGATATGTGGCATGTCTATATTCTGTGTGACTGCGGCTGTATCTGCATACAGAATACTATGTTACAGTGTCAGTAATAGGATATGTGGCATGTCTATATTCTGTGTGACTGCGGCTGTATCTGCATACAGAATGCTACGTTACAGTGTCAGTAATAGGATATGCGGCATGCCTATATTCTGTGTGTGACTGCGGCTGTATCTGCATATAGAATGCTACGTTACTGTGTCAGTAATAGGATATGTGGCATGTCTATATTCTGTGTGTGACTGTGGCTGTATCTGCATACAGAATGCTATGTTACAGTGTCAGTAATAGGATATGCGGCATGCCTATATTCTGTGTGTGACTGCGGCTGTATCTGCATATAGAATGCTACGTTACAGTGTCAGTAATAGGATATGCGGCATGCCTATATTCTGTGTGCGACTGCGGCTGTATCTGCATATGGAATGCTAGGTTACAGTGTCAGTAATAGGATATGTGGCATGCCTATATTCTGTGTGCGACTGCGGCTGTATCTGCAAACGGAATGCTACGTTACAGTGTCAGTAATAGGATATGCGGCATGCCTATATTCTGTGTGTGACTGCGGCTGTATCTGCATATAGAATGCTACGTTACATGTCAGTAATAGGATATGCGGCATGCCTATATTCTGTGTGTGACTGCGGCTGTATCTGCATATAGAATGCTATGTTACAGTGTCAGTAATAGGATATGTGGCATGTCTATATTCTGTGTGTGACAGCGGCTGTATCTGCATATAGAATGCTATGTTACAGTGTCAGTAATAGGATATGTGGCATGTCTATATTCTGTGTGTGACAGCGGCTGTATCTGCATATAGAATGCTGTGTTACAGTATCAGTAATAGGATATGCGGCATGCCTATATTCTGTGTGTGACTGCTGCTGTATCTGCATATAGAATGCTATGTTACAGTGTCAGTAATAGGATATGTGGCATGCCTATATTCTGTGTGTGACTGCAGCTGTATCTGCATATGGAATGCTATGTTACAGTGTCAGTAATAGGATATGCGGCATGCCTATATTCTGTGTGTGACTGCAGCTGTATCTGCATACAGAATGCTATGTTACAGAGTCAGTAATAGGATATGTGGCATGCCTATATTCTGTGTGTGACTGCTGCTGTATCTGCATATAGAATGCTATGTTACAGAGTCAGTAATAGGATATGTGGCATGTCTATATTCTGTGTGACTGTGGCTGTATCTGCATATAGAATGCTATGTTACAGTGTCAGTAATAGGATATGCGGCATGCCTATATTCTGTGTGACTGTGGCTGTATCTGCATATAGAATGCTATGTTACAGTGTCAGTAATAGGATATGTGGCATGTCTATATTCTGTGTGTGACTGCGGCTGTATCTGCATACAGAATGCTACGTTACAGTGTCAGTAATAGGATATGCAACATGTCTATATTCTGTGTGTGACAGCGGCTGTATCTGTATATGGAATGCTATGTTACAGTGTCAGTAATAGCATATGCGGCATGTCTATATTCTGTGTGTGAGAGCGGCTGTATCTGCATACAGAATGCTACGTTACAGTGTCAGTAATAGGATATGTGGCATGTCTATATTCTGTGTGTGACTGCGGCTGTATCTGCATACAGAATGCTACGTTACAGTGTCAGTAATAGGATATGCAACATGTCTATATTCTGTGTGTGACAGCGGCTGTATCTGTATATGGAATGCTATGTTACAGAGTCAGTAATAGGATATGTGGCATGTCTATATTCTGTGTGTGACTGCGGCTGTATCTGCATACAGAATGCTACGTTACAGTGTCAGTAATAGGATATGCAACATGTCTATATTCTGTGTGTGACAGCGGCTGTATCTGTATATGGAATGCTATGTTACAGTGTCAGTAATAGCATATGCGGCATGTCTATATTCTGTGTGTGAGAGCGGCTGTATCTGCATACAGAATGCTACGTTACAGTGTCAGTAATAGGATATGCAGCATGTCTATATTCTGTGTGTGACTGCGGCTGTATCTGCATACAGAATGCTATGTTACAGTGTCAGTAATAGGATATGCGGCATGTCTATATTCTGTGTGTGACTGCGGCTGTATCTGCATACAGAATGCTACGTTACAGTGTCAGTAATAGGATATGTGGCATGCCTATATTCTGTGTGACTGCGGCTGTATCTGCATACAGAATGCTATGTTACAGTGTCAGTAATAGGATATGCGGCATGTCTATATTCTGTGTGTGACTGCGGCTGTATCTGCATACAGAATGCTACGTTACAGTGTCAGTAATAGGATATGCGGCATGCCTATATTCTGTGTGTGACTGCGGCTGTATCTGCATATGGAATGCTGTGTTACAGTGTCAGTAATAGGATATGCGGCATGCCTATATTCTGTGTGTGACTGCGGCTGTATCTGCATATGGAATGCTACGTTACAGTGTCAGTAATAGGATATGTGGCATGCCTATATTCTGTGTGTGACTGTGGCTGTATCTGCATATGGAATGCTACGTTACAGTGTCAGTAATAGGATATGTGGCATGCCTATATTCTGTGTGTGACTGCGGCTGTATCTGCATACAGAATGCTATGTTACAGTGTCAGTAATAGGATATGCGGCATGCCTATATTCTGTGTGTGACTGCGGCTGTATCTGCATATAGAATGCTATGTTACAGTGTCAGTAATAGGATATGTGGCATGACTATATTCTGTGTGTGACTGCGGCTGTATCTGCATATGGAATGCTATGTTACAGTGTCAGTAATAGGATATGCGGCATGCCTATATTCTGTGTGTGACTGTGGCTGTATCTGCATATAGAATGCTATGTTACAGTGTCAGTAATAGGATATGCGGCATGTCTATATTCTGTGTGTGACTGTGGCTGTATCTGCATACAGAATGCTGTGTTACAGTGTCAGTAATAGGATATGCGGCATGTCTATATTCTGTGTGTGACTGCGGCTGTATCTGCATACAGAATGCTGTGTTACAGTGTCAGTAATAGGATATGCGGCATGCCTATATTCTGTGTGTGACTGCGGCTGTATCTGCATATGGAATGCTGTGTTACAGTGTCAGTAATAGGATATGCGGCATGCCTATATTCTGTGTGTGACTGCGGCTGTATCTGCATATGGAATGCTACGTTACAGTGTCAGTAATAGGATATGTGGCATGCCTATATTCTGTGTGTGACTGTGGCTGTATCTGCATATAGAATGCTGTGTTACAGTGTCAGTAATAGGATATGCGGCATGCCTATATTCTGTGTGTGACTGCGGCTGTATCTGCATATGGAATGCTATGTTACAGTGTCAGTAATAGGATATGTGGCATGACTATATTCTGTGTGTGACTGCGGCTGTATCTGCATATGGAATGCTATGTTACAGTGTCAGTAATAGGATATGCGGCATGCCTATATTCTGTGTGTGACTGCGGCTGTATCTGCATATAGAATGCTATGTTACAGTGTCAGTAATAGGATATGCGGCATGTCTATATTCTGTGTGTGACTGCGGCTGTATCTGCATATGGAATGCTATGTTACAGTGTCAGTAATAGAATATGTGGCATGACTATATTCTGTGTGTGACTGCGGCTGTATCTGCATATGGAATGCTATGTTACAGTGTCAGTAATAGGATATGTGGCATGACTATATTCTGTGTGTGACTGCGGCTGTATCTGCATATGGAATGCTGTGTTACAGTGTCAGTAATAGGATATGTGGCATGTCTATATTCTGTGTGTGACTGCGGCTGTATCTGCATATAGAATGCTATGTTACAGTGTCAGTAATAGGATATGTGGCATGCCTATATTCTGTATGTGACTGTGGCTGTATCTGCATATAGAATGCTATGTTACAGTGTCAGTAATAGGATATGTGGCATGTCTATATTCTGTGTGTGACTGTGGCTGTATCTGCATACAGAATGCTATGTTACAGTGTCAGTAATAGGATATGTGGCATGCCTATATTCTGTGTGTGACTGCTGCTGTATCTGCATATAGAATGCTATGTTACAGAGTCAGTAATAGGATATGTGGCATGTCTATATTCTGTGTGTGACTGCGGCTGTATCTGCAAATGGAATGCTATGTTACAGTGTCAGTAATAGGATATGCGGCATGCCTATATTCTGTGTGTGACTGCTGCTGTATCTGCATATAGAATGCTATGTTACAGAGTCAGTAATAGGATATGTGGCATGTCTATATTCTGTGTGTGACTGCGGCTGTATCTGCAAATGGAATGCTATGTTACAGTGTCAGTAATAGGATATGCGGCATGCCTATATTCTGTGTGTGACTGCTGCTGTATCTGCATATAGAATGCTATGTTACAGAGTCAGTAATAGGATATGTGGCATGTCTATATTCTGTGTGTGACTGCGGCTGTATCTGCAAATGGAATGCTATGTTACAGTGTCAGTAATAGGATATGCAACATGTCTATATTCTGTGTGTGACAGCGGCTGTATCTGCATATGGAATGCTATGTTACAGTGTCAGTAATAGGATATGCGGCATGCCTATATTCTGTGTGTGACTGCGGCTGTATCTGTATATGGAATGCTATGTTACAGTGTCAGTAATAGGATATGTGGCATGCCTGTATTCTGTGTGTGACTGTGGCTGTATCTGCATACAGAATGCTACGTTACAGTGTCAGTAATAGGATATGCGGCATGTCTATATTCTGTGTGTGACAGCGGCTGTATCTGTATATGGAATGCTATGTTACAGTGTCAGTAATAGGATATGTGGCATGCCTATATTCTGTGTGTGACAGCGGCTGTATCTGTATACGGAATGCTACGTTACAGTGTCAGTAATAGGATATGTGGCATGCCTGTATTCTGTGTGTGACTGCGGCTGTATCTGCATACAGAATGCTACGTTACAGTGTCAGTAATAGGATATGTGGCATGCCTGTATTCTGTGTGTGACTGCGGCTGTATCTGCATACAGAATGCTACGTTACAGTGTCAGTAATAGGATATGCGGCATGTCTATATTCTGTGTGTGACTGTGGCTGTATCTGCATATGGACTGCTATGTTACAGTGTCAGTAATAGGATATGTGGCATGTGTATATTCTGTGTGTGACTGTGGCTGTATCTGCATACAGAATGCTGTGTTACAGTGTCAGTAATAGGATATGTGGCATGCCTATATTCTGTGTGTGACTGCGGCTGTATCTGTATACAGAATGCTGTGTTACAGTGTCAGTAATAGGATATGCAACATGTCTATATTCTGTGTGTGACTGCTGCTGTATCTGCATATAGAATGCTAAGTTACAGAGTCAGTAATAGGATATGTGGCATGCCTATATTCTGTGTGTGACTGTGGCTGTATCTGTATACAGAATGCTATGTTACAGTGTCAGTAATAGGATATGCAACATGTCTATATTCTGTGTGTGACTGTGGCTGTATCTGCATACAGAATGCTACGTTACAGTGTCAGTAATAGGATATGCAACATGTCTATATTCTGTGTGTGACAGCGGCTGTATCTGTATATGGAATGCTATGTTACAGTGTCAGTAATAGGATATGTGGCATGCCTGTATTCTGTGTGTGACTGCGGCTGTATCTGCATACAGAATGCTACGTTACAGTGTCAGTAATAGGATATGCAACATGTCTATATTCTGTGTGTGACAGCGGCTGTATCTGTATATGGAATGCTATGTTACAGTGTCAGTAATAGGATATGTGGCATGCCTGTATTCTGTGTGTGACTGCGGCTGTATCTGCATACAGAATGCTACGTTACAGTGTCAGTAATAGGATATGTGGCATGCCTGTATTCTGTGTGTGACTGCGGCTGTATCTGCATACAGAATGCTATGTTACAGTGTCAGTAATAGGATATGCGGCATGTCTATATTCTGTGTGTGACTGCGGCTGTATCTGCATACAGAATGCTACGTTACAGTGTCAGTAATAGGATATGCGGCATGTCTATATTCTGTGTGTGACTGCGGCTGTATCTGCATACAGAATGCTACGTTACAGTGTCAGTAATAGGATATGTGGCATGTCTATATTCTGTATGTGACAGCGGCTGTATCTGCATACAGAATGCTACGTTACAGTGTCAGTAATAGGCTATGTGGCATGCCTATATTGTGTGTGTGACTGCGGCTGTATCTGCATATGGAATGCTATGTTACAGTGTCAGTAATAGGATATGTGGCATGCCTATATTCTGTGTGTGACTGCGGCTGTATCTGCATATGGAATGCTATGTTACAGTGTCGGTAATAGGATATGAGGCATGCCTATATTCTGTGTGCGACTGCGGCTGTATCTGCAAACGGAATGCTACGTTACAGTGTCAGTAGTAGGATATGTGGCATGCCTATATTGTGTGTGTGACTGCGGCTGTATCTGCATACAGAATGCTACGTTACAGTGTCAGTAATAGGATATGTGGCATGCCTATATTCTGTATGTGACTGCTGCTGTATCTGCATATGGAATGCTATGTTACAGTGTCAGTAATAGGATATGTGGCATGTCTATATTCTGTGTGTGATTGCGGCTGTATCTGCATATGGAATGCTATGTTACAGTGTCAGTAGTAGGATATGTGGTATGCCTATATTGTGTGTGTGATTGCGGCTGTATCTGCATATGGAATGCTATGTTACAGTGTCAGTAGTAGGATATGTGGCATGCCTATATTGTGTATGTGACTGCGGCTGTATCTGCATACAGAATGCTACGTTACAGTGTCAGTAGTAGGATATGTGGCATGCCTATATTGTGTGTGTGACTGCGGCTGTATCTGCATACAGAATGCTATGTTACAGTGTCAGTAATAGGATATGTGGCATGTCTATATTCTGTGTGTGATTGCGGCTGTATCTGCATATGGAATGCTATGTTACAGTGTCAGTAGTAGGATATGTGGCATGCCTATATTGTGTGTGTGACTGCGGCTGTATCTGCATACAGAATGCTATGTTACAGTGTCAGTAATAGGATATGTGGCATGCCTATATTCTGTGTGCGACTGTGGCTGTATCTGCATATGGAATGCTGTGTTACAGTGTCAGTAATAGGATATGTGGCATGCCTATATTCTGTGTGTGACTGTGGCTGTATTTGCATACAGAATGCTATGTTACAGTGTCAGTAATAGGATATGTGGCATGTCTATATTCTGTGTGTGATTGTGGCTGTATCTGCATACAGAATGCTATGTTACAGTGTCAGTAATAGGATATGTGGCATGTCTATATTCTGTGTGTGATTGCGGCTGTATCTGCATACAGAATGCTATGTTACAGTGTCAGTAATAGGATATGTGGCATGCCTATATTCTGTGTGCGACTGTGGCTGTATCTGCATATGGAATGCTGTGTTACAGTGTCAGTAATAGGATATGTGGCATGCCTATATTCTGTGTGTGACTGTGGCTGTATTTGCATACAGAATGCTATGTTACAGTGTCAGTAATAGGATATGTGGCATGTCTATATTCTGTGTGTGACTGTGGCTGTATCTGCATACAGAATGCTATGTTACAGTGTCAGTAATAGGATATGTGGCATGTCTATATTCTGTGTGTGATTGCGGCTGTATCTGCATACAGAATGCTATGTTACAGTGTCAGTAATAGGATATGTGGCATGTCTATATTCTGTGTGTGATTGCGGCTGTATCTGCATATGGAATGCTATGTTACAGTGTCAGTAGTAGGATATGTGGCATGCCTATATTGTGTGTGTGACTGCGGCTGTATCTGCAAACGGAATGCTACGTTACAGTGTCAGTAGTAGGTTATGTGGCATGCCTATATTGTGTGTGTGACTGCGGCTGTATCTGCATACAGAATGCTATGTTACAGTGTCTGTAATAGGATATGCGGCATGTCTATATTCTGTGAGTGACTGCAGCTGTATCTGCATATGGAATGCTACGTTACAGTGTCAGTAATAGGATATGAAGCATGCCTGTATTCTGTGCGTGACTGCAGCTGTATATGCATACGGAATGCTACGTTACAGTGTCAGTAATAGGAAATGTGGCATGTCTATATTCTGTGTGTGACTGTGGCTGTATCTGCATATGGAATGCTATGTTACAGTGTCAGTAATAGGATATGTGGCATGCCTGTATTCTGTGTGTGACTGCAGCTGTATCTGCATATGGAATGCTATGTTACAGTGTCAGTAATAGGATATGTGGCATGTCTATATTCTGTGTGTAACTGAGGCTGTGTCTGCATACGGAATGCTACGTTACAGTGTCAGTAATAGGAAATGTGGCATGTCTATATTCTGTGTGTGACTGTGGCTGTATCTGCATACAGAATGCTATGTTACAGTGTCAGTAATAGGATATGCGGCATGCCTATATTCTGTGTGTGACTGCGGCTGTATCTGTATATGGAATGCTACGTTACAGTGTCAGTAATAGGATATGCGGCATGTCTATATTCTGTGTGTGACTGCGGCTGTATCTGCATACAGAATGCTATGTTACAGTGTCAGTAATAGGAAATGTGGCATGTCTATATTCTGTGTGTGACTGTGGCTGTATCTGCATACAGAATGCTATGTTACAGTGTCAGTAATAGGATATGCGGCATGCCTATATTCTGTGTGTGACTGCGGCTGTATCTGTATATGGAATGCTACGTTACAGTGTCAGTAATAGGATATACGGCATGCCTATATTCTGTGTGTGACTGCGGCTGTATCTGTATATGGAATGCTACGTTACAGTGTCAGTAATAGGATATACGGCATGCCTATATTCTGTGTGTGACTGTGGCTGTATCTGCATATGGAATGCTATGTTACAGTGTCAGTAATAGGATATGTGGCATGTCTATATTCTGTGTGTGACTGCGGCTGTATCTGCATACAGAATGCTACGTTACAGTGTCAGTAATAGGATATGCAACATGTCTATATTCTGTGTGTGACTGCAGCTGTATCTGCATATGGAATGCTACGTTACAGTGTCAGTAATAGGATATGTGGCATGCCTGTATTCTGTGCGTGACTGCGGCTGTATATGCATACGGAATGCTACGTTACAGTGTCAGTAATAGGATATTTGGCATGTCTATATTCTGTGTGTGACAGCGGCTGTATCTGCATATAGAATGCTGTGTTACAGTGTCAGTAATAGGATATGCGGCATGCCTATATTCTGTGTGTGACTGCTGCTGTATCTGCATATAGAATGCTATGTTACAGAGTCAGTAATAGGATATGTGGCATGTCTATATTCTGTGTGTGACTGCTGCTGTATCTGCATATAGAATGCTACGTTACTGTGTCAGTAATAGGATATGTGGCATGTCTATATTCTGTGTGTGACTGCGGCTGTATCTGCATATGGAATGCTACGTTACAGTGTCAGTAATAGGATATGCAACATGTCTATATTCTGTGTGTGACAGCGGCTGTATCTGTATATGGAATGCTATGTTACAGTGTCAGTAATAGCATATGCGGCATGTCTATATTCTGTGTGTGAGAGCGGCTGTATCTGCATACAGAATGCTACGTTACAGTGTCAGTAATAGGATATGCAGCATGCCTATATTGTGTGTGTGACTGCGGCTGTATCTGCATACAGAATGCTACGTTACAGTGTCAGTAATAGGATATGTGGCATGCCTATATTCTGTGTGTGACTGCGGCTGTATCTGCATACAGAATGCTATGTTACAGTGTCAGTAATAGGATATGCGGCATGTCTATATTCTGTGTGTGACTGCGGCTGTATCTGCATACAGAATGCTATGTTACAGTGTCAGTAATAGGATATGCGGCATGTCTATATTCTGTGTGTGACTGCGGCTGTATCTGCATACAGAATGCTACGTTACAGTGTCAGTAATAGGATATGTGGCATGCCTATATTCTGTGTGACTGCGGCTGTATCTGCATACAGAATGCTATGTTACAGTGTCAGTAATAGGATATGCGGCATGTCTATATTCTGTGTGTGACTGCGGCTGTATCTGCATACAGAATGCTACGTTACAGTGTCAGTAATAGGATATGCGGCATGCCTATATTCTGTGTGTGACTGCGGCTGTATCTGCATATGGAATGCTGTGTTACAGTGTCAGTAATAGGATATGCGGCATGCCTATATTCTGTGTGTGACTGCGGCTGTATCTGCATATGGAATGCTACGTTACAGTGTCAGTAATAGGATATGTGGCATGCCTATATTCTGTGTGTGACTGTGGCTGTATCTGCATATGGAATGCTACGTTACAGTGTCAGTAATAGGATATGTGGCATGCCTATATTCTGTGTGTGACTGCGGCTGTATCTGCATACAGAATGCTATGTTACAGTGTCAGTAATAGGATATGCGGCATGCCTATATTCTGTGTGTGACTGCGGCTGTATCTGCATATAGAATGCTATGTTACAGTGTCAGTAATAGGATATGTGGCATGTCTATATTCTGTGTGTGACTGTGGCTGTATCTGCATATGGAATGCTATGTTACAGTGTCAGTAATAGGATATGCGGCATGCCTATATTCTGTGTGTGACTGCGGCTGTATCTGCATATGGAATGCTATGTTACAGTGTCAGTAATAGGATATGCGGCATGCCTATATTCTGTGTGTGACTGTGGCTGTATCTGCATATGGAATGCTATGTTACAGTGTCAGTAATAGGATATGTGGCATGCCTATATTCTGTGTGTGACTGTGGCTGTATCTGCATACAGAATGCTGTGTTACAGTGTCAGTAATAGGATATGTGGCATGCCTATATTCTGTGTGTGACTGCTGCTGTATCTGCATATAGAATGCTATGTTACAGTGTCAGTAATAGGATATGTGGCATGCCTATATTCTGTGTGTGACTGTGGCTGTATCTGCATACAGAATGCTATGTTACAGTGTCAGTAATAGGATATGTGGCATGCCTGTATTCTGTGTGTGACTGTGGCTGTATCTGCATACAGAATGCTATGTTACAGTGTCAGTAATAGGATATGTGGCATGCCTATATTCTGTGTGTGACTGTGGCTGTATCTGCATACAGAATGCTATGTTACAGTGTCAGTAATAGGATATGCAGCATGTCTATATTCTGTGTGTGACTGCGGCTGTATCTACATACAGAATGCTATGTTACAGTGTCAGTAATAGGATATGCAACATGTCTATATTCTGTGTGTGACTGTGGCTGTATCTGCATACAGAATGCTACGTTACAGTGTCAGTAATAGGATATGCAGCATGTCTATATTCTGTGTGTGACTGCGGCTGTATCTGCATATGGAATGCTATGTTACAGTGTCAGTAATAGGATATGTGGCATGCCTGTATTCTGTGTGTGACTGCGGCTGTATCTGCATACAGAATGCTACGTTACAGTGTCAGTAATAGGATATGTGGCATGCCTGTATTCTGTGTGTGACTGCGGCTGTATCTGCATACAGAATGCTACGTTACAGTGTCAGTAATAGGATATGCGGCATGTCTATATTCTGTGTGTGACTGTGGCTGTGTCTGCATATGGAATGCTATGTTACAGTGTCAGTAATAGGATATGTGGCATGCCTATATTCTGTGTGTGACTGTGGCTGTATCTGCATACAGAATGCTGTGTTACAGTGTCAGTAATAGGATATGTGGCATGCCTATATTCTGTGTGTGACTGCTGCTGTATCTGCATATAGAATGCTATGTTACAGAGTCAGTAATAGGATATGTGGCATGTCTATATTCTGTGTGTGACTGCGGCTGTATCTACATACAGAATGCTATGTTACAGTGTCAGTAATAGGATATGCAACATGTCTATATTCTGTGTGTGACTGTGGCTGTATCTGCATACAGAATGCTACGTTACAGTGTCAGTAATAGGATATGCAACATGTCTATATTCTGTGTGTGACAGCGGCTGTATCTGTATATGGAATGCTATGTTACAGTGTCAGTAATAGGATATGCGGCATGTCTATATTCTGTGTGTGACTGCGGCTGTATCTGCATACAGAATGCTACGTTACAGTGTCAGTAATAGGATATGTGGCATGCCTATATTCTGTGTGACTGCGGCTGTATCTGCATACAGAATGCTATGTTACAGTGTCAGTAATAGGATATGCGGCATGTCTATATTCTGTGTGTGACTGCGGCTGTATCTGCATACAGAATGCTACGTTACAGTGTCAGTAATAGGCTATGTGGCATGCCTATATTCTGTGTGTGATTGCGGCTGTATCTGCATATGGAATGCTATGTTACAGTGTCAGTAATAGGATATGCGGCATGCCTATATTCTGTGTGTGACTGTGGCTGTATCTGCATACAGAATGCTATGTTACAGTGTCAGTAATAGGACATGCGGCATGCCTATATTCTGTGTGTGATTGCGGCTGTATCTGCATATGGAATGCTATGTTACAGTGTCTGTAATAGGATATGCGGCATGCCTATATTCTGTGTGTGACTGCGGCTGTATCTGCATATGGAATGCTGTGTTACAGTGTCAGTAATAGGATATGCGGCATGCCTATATTCTGTATGTGACTGCGGCTGTATCTGCAAACGGAATGCTACGTTACAGTGTCAGTAATAGGATATGTGGCATGCCTATATTGTGTGTGTGACTGCGGCTGTATCTGCATATGGAATGCTATGTTACAGTGTCAGTAATAGGATATGCGGCATGCCTATATTCTGTGTGTGACTGCGGCTGTATCTGCATATGGAATGCTGTGTTACAGTGTCAGTAATAGGATATGCGGCATGCCTATATTCTGTATGTGACTGCGGCTGTATCTGCAAACGGAATGCTATGTTACAGTGTCAGTAATAGGATATGTGGCATGCCTATATTCTGTGTGCGACTGTGGCTGTATCTGTATACAGAATGCTATGTTACAGTGTCAGTAATAGGATATGTGGCATGCCTATATTCTGTGTGTGTGACTGCGGCTGTATCTGCATATGGAATGCTGTGTTACAGTGTCAGTAATAGGATATGTGGCATGCCTATATTGTGTGTGTGACTGCGGCTGTATCTGCATACAGAATGCTATGTTACAGTGTCAGTAATAGGATATGTGGCATGCCTATATTCTGTGTGTGACTGTGGCTGTATCTGCATACAGAATGCTATGTTACAGTGTCGGTAATAGGATATGAGGCATGCCTATATTCTGTGTGCGACTGCGGCTGTATCTGCAAACGGAATGCTACGTTACAGTGTCAGTAGTAGGATATGTGGCATGCCTATATTGTGTGTGTGACTGCGGCTGTATCTGCATACAGAATGCTACGTTACAGTGTCAGTAATAGGATATGTGGCATGTCTATATTCTGTGTGTGATTGCGGCTGTATCTGCATATGGAATGCTATGTTACAGTGTCAGTAGTAGGATATGTGGCATGCCTATATTGTGTGTGTGACTGCGGCTGTATCTGCAAACGGAATGCTACGTTACAGTGTCAGTAGTAGGATATGTGGCATGCCTATATTGTGTGTGTGACTGCGGCTGTATCTGCATACAGAATGCTATGTTACAGTGTCAGTAATAGGATATGTGGCATGTCTATATTCTGTGTGTGATTGCGGCTGTATCTGCATATGGAATGCTATGTTACAGTGTCAGTAGTAGGATATGTGGCATGCCTATATTGTGTGTGTGACTGCGGCTGTATCTGCATACAGAATGCTATGTTACAGTGTCAGTAATAGGATATGTGGCATGCCTATATTCTGTGTGCGACTGTGGCTGTATCTGCATATGGAATGCTGTGTTACAGTGTCAGTAATAGGATATGTGGCATGCCTATATTCTGTGTGTGACTGTGGCTGTATTTGCATATAGAATGCTATGTTACAGTGTCAGTAATAGGATATGCGGCATGTCTATATTGTGTGTGTGACTGCGGCTGTATCTGCATATGGAATGCTATGTTACAGTGTCAGTAATAAGATATGTGGCATGCCTATATTCTGTGTGTGACTGTGGCTGTATTTGCATACAGAATGCTATGTTACAGTGTCAGTAATAGGATATGCGGCATGTCTATATTGTGTGTGTGACTGCGGCTGTATCTGCATATGGAATGCTATGTTACAGTGTCAGTAATAGGATATGTGGCATGCCTATATTCTGTGTGTGACTGTGGCTGTATCTGCATATAGAATGCTGTGTTACAGAGTCAGTAATAGGATATACGGCATGTCTATATTCTGTGTGTGACTGTGGCTGTATTTGCATACAGAATGCTGTGTTACAGTGTCAGTAATAGGATATGAGGCATGTCTATATTCTGTGTGTGACTGCGGCTGTATCTGCATACAGAATGCTATGTTACAGTGTCAGTAATAGGATATGTGGCATGTCTATATTCTGTGTGTGATTGCGGCTGTATCTGCATATGGAATGCTATGTTACAGTGTCAGTAGTAGGATATGTGGCATGCCTATATTGTGTGTGTGACTGCGGCTGTATCTGCATACAGAATGCTATGTTACAGTGTCAGTAATAGGATATGTGGCATGCCTATATTCTGTGTGTGACTGTGGCTGTATTTGCATACAGAATGCTGTGTTACAGAGTCAGTAATAGGATATACGGCATGTCTATATTCTGTGTGTGACTGTGGCTGTATCTGCATACAGAATGCTACGTTACAGTGTCAGTAATAGGATATACGGCATGCCTATATTCTGTGTGTGACTGTGGCTGTATTTGCATACAGAATGCTGTGTTACAGAGTCAGTAATAGGATATACGGCATGTCTATATTCTGTGTGTGACTGTGGCTGTATCTGCATACAGAATGCTACGTTACAGTGTCAGTAATAGGATATGTGGCATGCCTATATTCTGTGTGTGACTGTGGCTGTTTCTGCATATGGAATGCTATGTTACAGTGTCAGTAATAGGATATGAGGCATGCCTATATTCTGTGTGTGACTGCGGCTGTATCTGCATACAGAATGCTATGTTACAGTGTCAGTAATATGATATGTGGCATGTCTATATTCTGTGTGTGACTGTGGCTGTATCTGCATACAGAATGCTACGTTACAGTGTCGGTAATAGGATATGTGACATGCCTATATTCTGTGTGTGACTGCGGTTGTATCTGCATACAGAATGCTGTGTTACAGTGTCAGTAATAGGATATGCGGCATGCCTATATTCTGTGTGTGACTGCGGCTGTATCTGTATACAGAATGCTATGTTACAGTGTCAGTAATAGGATATGTGGCATGTCTATATTCTGTGTGTAACTGAGGCTGTGTCTGCATACGGAATGCTACGTTACAGTGTCAGTAATAGGATATGCGGCATGTCTATATTCTGTGTGTGACTGTGGCTGTATCTGCATACAGAATGCTACGTTACAGTGTCGGTAATAGGATATGTGACATGCCTATATTCTGTGTGTGACTGCGGTTGTATCTGCATACAGAATGCTGTGTTACAGTGTCAGTAATAGGATATGCGGCATGCCTATATTCTGTGTGTGACTGCGGTTGTATCTGCATACAGAATGCTGTGTTACAGTGTCAGTAATAGGATATGCGGCATGCCTATATTCTGTGTGTGACTGCAGCTGTATCTGCATATGGAATGCTATGTTACAGTGTCAGTAATAGGATATGTGGCATGTCTATATTCTGTGTGTAACTGAGGCTGTGTCTGCATACGGAATGCTACGTTACAGTGTCAGTAATAGGAAATGTGGCATGTCTATATTCTGTGTGTGACTGTGGCTGTATCTGCATACAGAATGCTATGTTACAGTGTCAGTAATAGGATATGCGGCATGCCTATATTCTGTGTGTGACTGCGGCTGTATCTGTATATGGAATGCTACGTTACAGTGTCAGTAATAGGATATGCGGCATGTCTATATTCTGTGTGTGACTGCGGCTGTATCTGCATACAGAATGCTATGTTACAGTGTCAGTAATAGGAAATGTGGCATGTCTATATTCTGTGTGTGACTGTGGCTGTATCTGCATACAGAATGCTATGTTACAGTGTCAGTAATAGGATATGCGGCATGCCTATATTCTGTGTGTGACTGCGGCTGTATCTGTATATGGAATGCTACGTTACAGTGTCAGTAATAGGATATGTGGCATGCCTATATTCTGTGTGTGACTGCGGCTGTATCTGTATACAGAATGCTACGTTACAGTGTCAGTAATAGGATATGTGGCATGTCTATATTCTGTGTGTGACTGTGGCTGTATCTGCATACAGAATGCTACGTTACAGTGTCAGTAATAGGATATGCAACATGTCTATATTCTGTGTGTGACTGCAGCTGTATCTGCATATGGAATGCTACGTTACAGTGTCAGTAATAGGATATGAAGCATGCCTGTATTCTGTGCGTGACTGCAGCTGTATATGCATACGGAATGCTACGTTACAGTGTCAGTAATAGGATATGAAGCATGCCTGTATTCTGTGCGTGACTGCAGCTGTATATGCATACAGAATGCTACGTTACAGTGTCAGTAATAGGATATGTGGCATGTGTATATTCTGTGTGTGACAGCGGCTGTATCTGCATATAGAATGCTGTGTTACAGTGTCAGTAATAGGATATGCGGCATGCCTATATTCTGTGTGTGACTGCTGCTGTATCTGCATATAGAATGCTATGTTACAGAGTCAGTAATAGGATATGTGGCATGTCTATATTCTGTGTGTGACTGCGGCTGTATCTGCATATGGAATGCTACGTTACAGTGTCAGTAATAGGATATGCAACATGTCTATATTCTGTGTGTGACAGCGGCTGTATCTGTATATGGAATGCTATGTTACAGTGTCAGTAATAGCATATGCGGCATGTCTATATTCTGTGTGTGAGAGCGGCTGTATCTGCATACAGAATGCTACGTTACAGTGTCAGTAATAGGATATGCAGCATGCCTATATTCTGTGTGTGACTGTGGCTGTATCTGCATATGGAATGCTATGTTACAGTGTCAGTAATAGGATATGTGACATGCCTATATTGTGTGTGTGACTGCGGCTGTATCTGCATACAGAATGCTACGTTACAGTGTCAGTAATAGGATATGTGGCATGCCTATATTCTGTGTGTGACTGCGGCTGTATCTGCATACAGAATGCTATGTTACAGTGTCAGTAATAGGATATGCGGCATGTCTATATTCTGTGTGTGACTGCGGCTGTATCTGCATACAGAATGCTATGTTACAGTGTCAGTAATAGGATATGCGGCATGTCTATATTCTGTGTGTGACTGCGGCTGTATCTGCATACAGAATGCTACGTTACAGTGTCAGTAATAGGATATGCGGCATGCCTATATTCTGTGTGTGACTGCGGCTGTATCTGCATATGGAATGCTGTGTTACAGTGTCAGTAATAGGATATGTCTATATTCTGTGTGTGACTGCGGCTGTGTCTGCATATGGAATGCTACGTTACAGTGTCAGTAATAGGATATGTGGCATGCCTATATTCTGTGTGTGACTGCGGCTGTATCTGCATATGGAATGCTACGTTACAGTGTCAGTAATAGGATATGTGGCATGCCTATATTCTGTGTGTGACTGTGGCTGTATCTGCATATGGAATGCTACGTTACAGTGTCAGTAATAGGATATGTGGCATGCCTATATTCTGTGTGTGACTGTGGCTGTATCTGCATATGGAATGCTACGTTACAGTGTCAGTAATAGGATATGTGGCATGCCTATATTCTGTGTGTGACTGCGGCTGTATCTGCATACAGAATGCTATGTTACAGTGTCAGTAATAGGATATGCGGCATGCCTATATTCTGTGTGTGACTGCGGCTGTATCTGCATATAGAATGCTATGTTACAGTGTCAGTAATAGGATATGTGGCATGACTATATTCTGTGTGTGACTGCGGCTGTATCTGCATATGGAATGCTATGTTACAGTGTCAGTAATAGGATATGCGGCATGCCTATATTCTGTGTGTGACTGTGGCTGTATCTGCATATAGAATGCTATGTTACAGTGTCAGTAATAGGATATGCGGCATGTCTATATTCTGTGTGTGACTGTGGCTGTGTCTGCATATGGAATGCTATGTTACAGTGTCAGTAATAGGATATGTGGCATGCCTATATTCTGTGTGTGACTGTGGCTGTATCTGCATACAGAATGCTGTGTTACAGTGTCAGTAATAGGATATGTGGCATGCCTATATTCTGTGTGTGACTGCTGCTGTATCTGCATATAGAATGCTATGTTACAGTGTCAGTAATAGGATATGTGGCATGCCTATATTCTGTGTGTGACTGCGGCTGTATCTGCATACAGAATGCTATGTTACAGTGTCAGTAATAGGATATGTGGCATGCCTATATTCTGTGTGTGACTGCGGCTGTATCTACATACAGAATGCTATGTTACAGTGTCAGTAATAGGATATGCAGCATGTCTATATTCTGTGTGTGACAGCGGCTGTATCTGTATATGGAATGCTATGTTACAGTGTCAGTAATAGGATATGTGGCATGCCTGTATTCTGTGTGTGACTGCGGCTGTATCTGCATATGGAATGCTACGTTACAGTGTCAGTAGTAGGATATGCGGCATGCCTATATTCTGTGTGTGACTGTGGCTGTATCTGCATACAGAATGCTACGTTACAGTGTCAGTAATAGGATATGTGGCATGCCTGTATTCTGTGTGTGACTGCGGCTGTATCTGCATACAGAATGCTACGTTACAGTGTCAGTAATAGGATATGCGGCATGTCTATATTCTGTGTGTGACTGTGGCTGTGTCTGCATATGGAATGCTATGTTACAGTGTCAGTAATAGGATATGTGGCATGCCTATATTCTGTGTGTGACTGTGGCTGTATCTGCATACGGAATGCTACGTTACAGTGTCAGTAATAGGATATGCGGCATGTCTATATTCTGTGTGTGACTGTGGCTGTATCTGCATACAGAATGCTATGTTACAGTGTCAGTAATAGGATATGTGGCATGCCTATATTCTGTGTGTGACTGCTGCTGTATCTGCATATAGAATGCTACGTTACAGTGTCAGTAATAGGAGATGAGGCATGCCTATATTCTGTATGTGACTGTGGCTGTATCTGCATACAGAATGCTATGTTACAGAGTCAGTAATAGGATATGTGGCATGTCTATATTCTGTGTGTGACTGTGGCTGTATCTGCATATAGAATGCTATGTTACAGTGTCAGTAATAGGATATGTGGCATGTCTATATTCTGTGTGTGACTGCAGCTGTATCTGTATACAGAATGCTGTGTTACAGTGTCAGTAATAGGATATTCGGTGTTCCTATATTCTGTGTGTGACTGTGGCTGTATCTGCATACAGAATGCTACGTTACAGTGTCAGTAATAGGATATGCAACATGTCTATATTCTGTGTGTGACAGCGGCTGTATCTGTATATGGAATGCTATGTTACAGTGTCAGTAATAGGATATGCGGCATGTCTATATTCTGTGTGTGACTGTGGCTGTATCTACATACAGAATGCTATGTTACAGTGTCAGTAATAGGATATGCAACATGTCTATATTCTGTGTGTGACTGTGGCTGTATCTGCATACAGAATGCTACGTTACAGTGTCAGTAATAGGATATGCGGCATGTCTATATTCTGTGTGTGACTGCGGCTGTATCTGCATACAGAATGCTACGTTACAGTGTCAGTAATAGGATATGTGGCATGCCTATATTCTGTGTGACTGCGGCTGTATCTGCATACAGAATGCTATGTTACAGTGTCAGTAATAGGATATGCGGCATGTCTATATTCTGTGTGTGACTGCGGCTGTATCTGCATACAGAATGCTACGTTACAGTGTCAGTAATAGGATATGTGGCATGCCTATATTCTGTGTGACTGCGGCTGTATCTGCATACAGAATGCTATGTTACAGTGTCAGTAATAGGATATGTGGCATGCCTATATTCTGTGTGTGACTGCGGCTGTATCTGTATACAGAATGCTGTGTTACAGTGTCAGTAATAGGATATGTGACATGCCTATATTCTGTGTGTGATTGCGGCTGTATCTGCATATGGAATGCTATGTTACAGTGTCAGTAATAGGATATGCGGCATGCCTATATTGTGTGTGTGACTGCGGCTGTATCTGCATATGGAATGCTATGTTACAGTGTCAGTAATATGATATGCAGCATGCCTATATTCTGTGTGCGACTGCGGCTGTATCTGCATATGGAATGCTATGTTACAGTGTCAGTAGTAGGATATGTGGCATGCCTATATTCTGTGTGTGACTGTGGCTGTATCTGCATACAGAATGCTATGTTACAGTGTCGGTAATAGGATATGAGGCATGCCTATATTCTGTGTGCGACTGCGGCTGTATCTGCAAACGGAATGCTACGTTACAGTGTCAGTAGTAGGATATGTGGCATGTCTATATTCTGTGTGTGAGAGCGGCTGTATCTGTATACAGAATGCTGTGTTACAGTGTCAGTAATAGGATATGTGGCATGCCTATATTGTGTGTGTGACTGCGGCTGTATCTGCAAACGGAATGCTACGTTACAGTGTCAGTAGTAGGATATGTGGCATGCCTATATTCTGTTTGTGACTGTGGCTGTATTTGCATATAGAATGCTATGTTACAGTGTCAGTAATAGGACATGCGGCATGTCTATATTCTGTGTGTGACTGTGGCTGTATCTGCATACAGAATGCTGTGTTACAGAGTCAGTAATAGGATATACGGCATGTCTATATTCTGTGTGTGACTGTGGCTGTATCTGCATACAGAATGCTACGTTACAGTGTCAGTAATAGGATATACGGCATGCCTATATTCTGTGTGTGACTGTGGCTGTATTTGCATACAGAATGCTGTGTTACAGAGTCAGTAATAGGATATACGGCATGTCTATATTCTGTGTGTGACTGTGGCTGTATCTGCATACAGAATGCTACGTTACAGTGTCAGTAATAGGATATGTGGCATGCCTATATTATGTGTATGACTGTGGCTGTTTCTGCATATGGAATGCTATGTTACAGTGTCAGTAATAGGATATGAGGCATGCCTATATTCTGTGTGTGACTGCGGCTGTATCTGCATACAGAATGCTGTGTTACAGTGTCAGTAATAGGATATACGGCATGTCTATATTCTGTGTGTGACTGTGGCTGTATCTGCATACAGAATGCTGTGTTACAGTGTCAGTAATAGGATATACGGCATGTCTATATTCTGTGTGTGACTGTGGCTGTATCTGCATACAGAATGCTATGTTACAGTGTCAGTAATAGGATATACGGCATGTCTATATTCTGTGTGTGACTGTGGCTGTATCTGCATACAGAATGCTACGTTACAGTGTCAGTAATAGGATATGTGACATGCCTATATTCTGTGTGTGACTGCGGTTGTATCTGCATACAGAATGCTGTGTTACAGTGTCAGTAATAGGATATGCGGCATGCCTATATTCTGTGTGTGACTGCGGCTGTATCTGTATACAGAATGCTATGTTACAGTGTCAGTAATAGGATATGTGGCATGTCTATATTCTGTGTGTGACTGCGGCTGTATCTGCATATGGAATGCTATGTTACAGTGTCAGTAATAGGATATGCGGCATGCCTATATTCTGTGTGTGACTGCGGCTGTATCTGCATATGGAATGCTGTGTTACAGTGTCAGTAATAGGATATGCGGCATGCCTATATTCTGTGTGTGACTGCGGCTGTATCTGCATATAGAATGCTGTGTTACAGTGTCAGTAATAGGATATACGGCATGTCTATATTCTGTGTGTGACTGTGGCTGTATCTGCATACAGAATGCTGTGTTACAGTGTCAGTAATAGGATATACGGCATGTCTATATTCTGTGTGTGACTGTGGCTGTATCTGCATACAGAATGCTATGTTACAGTGTCAGTAATAGGATATGTGACATGCCTATATTCTGTGTGTGACTGCGGTTGTATCTGCATACAGAATGCTGTGTTACAGTGTCAGTAATAGGATATGTGGCATGCCTATATTCTGTGTGTGACTGCGGCTGTATCTGCATACAGAATGCTATGTTACAGTGTCAGTAATAGGATATACGGCATGTCTATATTCTGTGTGTGACTGTGGCTGTATCTGCATACAGAATACTATGTTACAGTGTCAGTAATAGGATATGAGGCATGCCTATATTCTGTGTGTGACTGCGGCTGTATCTGCATATGGAATGCTGTGTTACAGTGTCAGTAATAGGATATGTGGCATGCCTATATTCTGTGTGTGACTGCGGCTGTATCTGCATACAGAATGCTATGTTACAGTGTCAGTAATAGGATATACGGCATGTCTATATTCTGTGTGTGACTGCGGCTGTATCTGCATACAGAATGCTGTGTTACAGTGTCAGTAATAGGATATGCGGCATGCCTATATTCTGTGTGTGACTGCGGCTGTATCTGCATACAGAATGCTATGTTACAGTGTCAGTAATAGGATATGCGGCATGTCTATATTCTGTGTGTGACTGCGGCTGTATCTGCATACAGAATGCTACGTTACAGTGTCAGTAATAGGATATGTGGCATGTCTATATTCTGTGTGTGACTGCGGCTGTATCTGCATATGGAATACTGTGTTACAGTGTCAGTAATAGGATATGTGGCATGCCTATATTCTGTGTGTGACTGCGGCTGTATCTGCATATGGAATGCTATGTTACAGTGTCAGTAATAGGATATGTGGCATGCCTATATTCTGTGTGTGTGACTGCGGCTGTATCTGTATACAGAATGCTGTGTTACAGTGTCAGTAATAGGATATGTGGCATGTCTATATTCTGTGTGTGACTGCGGCTGTATCTGTATACAGAATACTATGTTACAGTGTCAGTAATAGGATATGTGGCATGTCTATATTCTGTGTGTGACTGCGGCTGTATCTGTATACAGAATACTATGTTACAGTGTCAGTAATAGGATATGTGGCATGTCTATATTCTGTGTGTGACTGCGGCTGTATCTGTATACAGAATACTATGTTACAGTGTCAGTAATAGGATATGTGGCATGCCTATATTCTGTGTGTAACTGTGGCTGTATCTGCATACAGAATGCTATGTTACAGTGTCAGTAATAGGATATGCGGCATGCCTATATTCTGTATGTGACTGCAGCTGTATCTGCATATGGAATGCTATGTTACTGTGTCAGTAATAGGATATGCGGCATGCCTATATTCTGTATGTGACTGCGGCTGTATCTGCATATGGAATGCTACGTTACAGTGTCAGTAATAGGATATGTGGCATGCCTATATTCTGTGTGTGACTGCGGCTGTATCTGCATATGGAATGCTACGTTACAGTGTCAGTAATAGGATATGTGGCATGCCTATATTCTGTGTGTGACTGCGGCTGTATCTGCATACAGAATGCTATGTTACAGTGTCAGTAATAGGATATGCAGCATGTCTATATTCTGTATGTGACTGCGGCTGTATCTGCATATGGAATGCTACGTTACAGTGTCAGTAATAGGATATGCGGCATGTCTATATTCTGTGTGTGACTGCGGCTGTATCTGCATATGGAATGCTGTGTTACAGTGTCAGTATTAGGATATGCAGCATGTCTATATTCTGTATGTGACTGCGGCTGTATCTGCATATGGAATGCTACGTTACAGTGTCAGTAATAGGATATGCGGCATGTCTATATTCTGTGTGTGACTGCGGCTGTATCTGCATATGGAATGCTACGTTACAGTGTCAGTAATAGGATATGCGGCATGTCTATATTCTGTGTGTGACTGCGGCTGTATCTGCATACAGAATGCTGTGTTACAGTGTCAGTAATAGGATATGCGGCATGTCTATATTCTGTGTGTGACTGCTGCTGTATCTGCATATGGAATGCTACGTTACAGTGTCAGTAATAGGATATGCGGCATGTCTATATTCTGTGTGTGACTGCGGCTGTATCTGCATACAGAATGCTATGTTACAGTGTCAGTAATAGGATATGCGGCATGCCTATATTCTGTGTGTGACTGCGGCTGTATCTGCATACAGAATACTATGTTACAGTGTCAGTAATAGGATATGTGGCATGCCTATATTCTGTGTGTAACTGTGGCTGTATCTGCATACAGAATGCTATGTTACAGTGTCAGTAATAGGATATGTGGCATGTCTATATTCTGTGTGTGACTGCGGCTGTATCTGCATACAGAATACTATGTTACAGTGTCAGTAATAGGATATGTGGCATGTCTATATTCTGTGTGTGACTGCGGCTGTATCTGCATACAGAATACTATGTTACAGTGTCAGTAATAGGATATATGGCATGCCTGTATTCTGTGTGTGACTGCGGCTGTATCTGCATACAGAATACTATGTTACAGTGTCAGTAATAGGATATGTGGCATGTCTATATTCTGTGTGTGACTGTGGCTGTATCTGCATATGGAATGCTGTGTTACAGTGTCAGTAATAGGATATGTGGCATGTCTATATTCTGTGTGTGACTGCGGCTGTATCTGCATACAGAATACTATGTTACAGTGTCAGTAATAGGATATGTGGCATGCCTATATTCTGTGTGTGACTGTGGCTGTATCTGCATATGGAATGCTGTGTTACAGTGTCAGTAATAGGATATGTGGCATGTCTATATTCTGTGTGTGACTGCGGCTGTATCTGCATACAGAATACTATGTTACAGTGTCAGTAATAGGATATGTGGCATGCCTATATTCTGTGTGTGACTGTGGCTGTATCTGCATATGGAATGCTATGTTACAGTGCCAGTAATAGGATATGTGGCATGCCTATATTCTGTGTGTGACTGCGGCTGTATCTGCATATGGAATGCTATGTTACAGTGTCAGTAATAGGATATGTGGCATGCCTATATTCTGTGTGTGACTGCGGCTGTATCTGCATATGGAATGCTATGTTACAGTGTCAGTAATAGGATATGCGGCATGTCTATATTCTGTGTGTGACTGTGGCTGTATCTGCATACAGAATACTATGTTACAGTGTCAGTAATAGGATATGTGGCATGCCTATATTCTGTGTGTGACTGCGGCTGTATCTGCATATGGAATGCTATGTTACAGTGTCAGTAATAGGATATGTGGCATGCCTATATTCTGTGTGTGACTGCGGCTGTATCTGTATATAGAATGCTATGTTACAGTGTCAGTAATAGGATATGCGGCATGTCTATATTCTGTGTGTGACTGTGGCTGTATCTGCATACAGAATGCGGTGTTACAGTGTCAGTAATAGGATATGCAGCATGTCTATATTCTGTGTGTGACTGTGGCTGTATCTGCATACAGAATACTATGTTACAGTGTCAGTAATAGGATATGTGGCATGTCTATATTCTGTGTGTGACTGCGGCTGTATCTGCATATGGAATGCTGTGTTACAGTGTCAGTAATAGGATATGTGGCATGTCTATATTCTGTGTGTGACTGTGGCTGTATCTGCATACAGAATACTATGTTACAGTGTCAGTAATAGGATATGTGGCATGCCTATATTCTGTGTGTGACTGCGGCTGTATCTGCATATGGAATGCTATGTTACAGTGTCAGTAATAGGATATGTGGCATGCCTATATTCTGTGTGTGACTGTGGCTGTATCTGCATATGGAATGCTATGTTACAGTGTCAGTAATAGGATATGTGGCATGCCTATATTCTGTGTGTGACTGCGGCTGTATCTGTATATAGAATGCTATGTTACAGTGTCAGTAATAGGATATGCGGCATGTCTATATTCTGTGTGTGACTGTGGCTGTATCTGCATACAGAATGCGGTGTTACAGTGTCAGTAATAGGATATGCAGCATGTCTATATTCTGTGTGTGACTGTGGCTGTATCTGCATACAGAATACTATGTTACAGTGTCAGTAATAGGATATGTGGCATGTCTATATTCTGTGTGTGACTGCGGCTGTATCTGCATATGGAATGCTGTGTTACAGTGTCAGTAATAGGATATGTGGCATGTCTATATTCTGTGTGTGACTGTGGCTGTATCTGCATACAGAATACTATGTTACAGTGTCAGTAATAGGATATGTGGCATGCCTATATTCTGTGTGTGACTGCGGCTGTATCTGTATACAGAATGCTGTGTTACAGTGTCAGTAATAGGATATGTGGCATGCCTGTATTCTGTGTGTGACTGCGGCTGTATCTGCATATGGAATGCTATGTTACAGTGCCAGTAATAGGATATGTGGCATGCCTATATTCTGTGTGTGACTGCGGCTGTATCTGCATATGGAATGCTATGTTACAGTGTCAGTAATAGGATATGTGGCATGCCTATATTCTGTGTGTGACTGCGGCTGTATCTGCATATGGAATGCTATGTTACAGTGTCAGTAATAGGATATGCGGCATGTCTATATTCTGTGTGTGACTGTGGCTGTATGTGCATACAGAATACTATGTTACAGTGTCAGTAATAGGATATGTGGCATGCCTATATTCTGTGTGTGACTGCGGCTGTATCTGCATATGGAATGCTATGTTACAGTGTCAGTAATAGGATATGTGGCATGCCTATATTCTGTGTGTGACTGCGGCTGTATCTGTATATAGAATGCTATGTTACAGTGTCAGTAATAGGATATGCGGCATGTCTATATTCTGTGTGTGACTGCGGCTGTATCTGCATATGGAATGCTGTGTTACAGTGTCAGTAATAGGATATGTGGCATGTCTATATTCTGTGTGTGACTGCGGCTGTATCTGCATATGGAATGCTGTGTTACAGTGTCAGTAATAGGATATGTGGCATGTCTATATTCTGTGTGTGACTGTGGCTGTATCTGCATACAGAATACTATGTTACAGTGTCAGTAATAGGATATGTGGCATGCCTATATTCTGTGTGTGACTGCGGCTGTATCTGCATATGGAATGCTATGTTACAGTGTCAGTAATAGGATATGTGGCATGTCTATATTCTGTGTGTGACTGTGGCTGTATCTGCATACAGAATACTATGTTACAGTGTCAGTAATAGGATATGAGGCATGCCTATATTCTGTGTGTGACTGCGGCTGTATCTGCATATGGAATGCTATGTTACAGTGTCAGTAATAGGATATGAGGCATGCCTATATTCTGTGTGTGACTGCGGCTGTATCTGCATATGGAATGCTACGTTACAGTGTCAGTAATAGGAAATGTGGCATGCCTATATTCTGTGTGTGACTGCGGCTGTATCTGCATATGGAATGCTATGTTACAGTGTCAGTAATAGGATATGTGGCATGCCTATATTCTGTGTGTGACTGCGGCTGTATCTGCATATGGAATGCTATGTTACAGTGTCAGTAATAGGATATGTGGCATGCCTATATTCTGTGTGTGACTGCGGCTGTATCTGCATATGGAATGCTATGTTACAGTGTCAGTAATAGGATATGTGGCATGCCTATATTCTGTGTGTGACTGCGGCTGTATCTGCATACAGAATGCTGTGTTACAGTGTCAGTAATAGGATATGAGGCATGCCTATATTCTGTGTGTGACTGCGGCTGTATCTGCATATGGAATGCTGTGTTACAGTGTCAGTAAGAGGATATGAAGCATGCCTATATTCTGTGAGTGACTGCGGCTGTATCTGCATACGGAATGCTACGTTACAGTGTCAGTAATAGGATATGAAGCATGTCTATATTCTGTGAGTGACTGCGGCTGTATCTGCATACGGAATGTAACGTTACAGTGTCAGTAATAGGATATGCGGCATGTCTATATTCTGTGTGTGACTGCGGCTGTATCTGCATACAGAATGCTGTGTTACAGTGTCAGTAATAGGATATGAGGCATGCCTATATTCTGTGTGTGACTGCGGCTGTATCTGCATATGGAATGCTGTGTTACAGTGTCAGTAAGAGGATATGAAGCATGCCTATATTCTGTGAGTGACTGCGGCTGTATCTGCATACGGAATGCTACGTTACAGTGTCAGTAATAGGATATGAAGCATGTCTATATTCTGTGAGTGACTGCGGCTGTATCTGCATATGGAATGCTACATTACAGTGTCAGTAATAGGATATGCGGCATGCCTATATTCTGTGTGTGACTGTGGCTGTATCTGCATATGGAATGCTATGTTACAGTGTCAGTAATAGGATATGTGGCATGCCTATATTCTGTGTGTGACTGCGGCTGTATCTGCATATGGAATGCTACGTTACAGTGTCAGTAATAGGATATGTGGCATGCCTATATTCTGTGTGTGACTGCGGCTGTATCTGCATATGGAATGCTACGTTACAGTGTCAGTAATAGGATATGTGCCATGTCTATATTCTGTGTGTGACTGCGGCTGTATCTGCTGTGACAAGAACACTGGGATAGTGTTTGAGGGAAGGTATGTTTGTCCCAGGTTCTTGTCTTACATGTTTTAGAAAAAAGAAAACTTCTAGGAAAATGTTTTGTTTTGTCAGAACTTTTTCAGTTTTCTGGAAAAGCTGGATAAGGGCCCTGAAAGAGAGATGGGGCAAGTTCCAGACATTGGGCCCAGTTTGGATCTTTGTCCTCACAGAAAGCTAATCAGGGTTTCAGCTGTGTAAGTGGGTTATAGGGCTGCTTGCCTGATTAGTATGTGCAGACTGCCTGGGAAGACTGCAGGATCTCTGTGAGAGAAATACGCTGCCTTATACATGTGAGCCGTACAGTGTTGACTGGAAATGTCTGTGTTTTGTTTAGAGACGCTTAGGAACGTCTTGTGTTTAGTTAGTGCCGGACAGGTAAGGTATTTTCTTTTGATGTTTGTTTTGTTTTCTGCCTAATAAAAGTGGTCGTGGCCAGTTGCACTGCACACAGAAGTGCTAAAGCGGAGGCATGCGGCTATCCACCATGTTTTTTGGTTGCAGCGGCTGCGTGTGATGTCACACAGCCACCGTGACCCGCCCCAGCAATGGTCCGGATATGCCTGCATTGTCCGGACCACGCCCCTTAAATGGAGTGCCAACGCCCACAAAATGAAGTGTTGACACCCCGTTCCCACCCCCTCCAGGTCTTAGACTGCGCTCTGTAGAGAACGCAGTTTAGGACCTTGCACATGTACGTGCATGCGCAGATGAGCAATAATCGCTACCTAGTGATTTCCGTTCATCAGCAACAGGGTCTGAATTACCCCCATAGCACAGATATCAGATTTATTAAGAAATCCATGTAAACTAATATGATCTGACATAAAGTATTTACATGTGATTTATCTAACTTCATTTATAAACCCTCTTTCTTCACCTCATCCTGCGGATCTCGTGAACAGGGTTGTACTAAGGTTTCCATATGTACTAACCTAATATACTGGGTAGAAGGAAAGTACAGAATAGGACAGGAGAGGGTGAAACCCCTCAGACCACCAGTGTTTATTATCCTATGGGGTCAGAGGGTGGAGGTTGTCCATGATTTGTATGGGGATGCGGTCAAGATCCCGCCGGACAGAATCCTGGTGGTCGGAATCCCGACACCGGAATCCCGACCGGCACAATCCTGACATATTCTCCCTCTGTGGGTGTCCATGACACCCATAGAGGGAGAATAAATTAGTGCGCTGAGCTTAGCGAGGCACCGTGCCCGCAGAGTGGCGAGCGAATCGTGCCTGCAAGGGGCTGCGTCGTGCTCGCCCCCCTGTCGGGATTGGGTCCGGCGGGATTACGTACTGATCCCTTTGTATGAAGGAGCTGGCAGCTAGGTCAGTCTCTTTTCTAGAAGCTTTTGATCAGGTGGGTTACTGTATTCTGCTGTGTGAGTAATGATGCTTATTTGCAGGTATTTGCTGGCTGTTGTGCCTCCCTCTGATGGCTGCGGTGGTCGGCGGCAGGGATGCGTGTAAGAGCGGCTTCCCGCTGCTGCCTCTCCCTTACCCCATGTGACGAATCCCCTCCCCGGATGGATAGCGCACAGCGGTGGAGGTTGTTGGTGGGAGTCTGGTGCGACGAGTCTATGGCCTGCTCACACTCAGCCCTTACTGGCAGTGGCGGCAGCGGGAGCACACGGTCGGATGGGCGCCAGCAAGAGTCTTCCTCTGTATGGTGGAGGTGGTCAGCGGGGATCTGATGCGGCGGATCTACGGACCACTCACACTCAGCCCTCACTGGTGGCAGCTGCGGTGGGAGTGTGCAGCCAGATGGACGCTAAGATTAAACTCCCTCTGCTTTCTCAGCCGGTGCGGGGTGCTGTCCCCGGTCTGCTGTTACGTACTGATATGGAAAGCCGTGGAACGGGTGCTGCTGCCTGTGTTGAAGGTGGTGACGCTCCGTTTTTGGTGGTGGGGCCACAGAGGGTTGGACCTGGTGGGTAGCCGGTTGCCTGCGAGGGGCTCGGTTGGCGGGAATTAGCGGCTGGGGGGCTTGTGGTTGTTTAGGCCAAGCTGTTGGAGGGAATGAGCCTGCTGTTCCCTCAGTTGTGAGGGGGGGTCCAGGCAAAGAAATGCTGATATCCGGCCTGGTAGGGAGGCTGCCACTGGGTGGGCAGGTGGGTAGAGCAGTCATGGGGGGTTCAGGGCTGACATTTCTGCCCACTCAGGGTGGGCTGCGCCGGGTGGCTCCGTGGTTCCACCTGTCAAAGTCAAAAAATATCATGATGCAAATGCCTTGTACTAACCCCAATGCACATGCCCGCTGCTCGTACACCCAGTCTGCCGTGCGTGCACATATCTGCAATTTGCGTAAGATCGCTCCGTCGATCAGGCACGTGGTATGCGCATTTACGGTAGAGTTCGTGAGCGTGTAGCGTGCAAATCGATCGTGGCATATTTAACCTAAATAGTGCATATTGTAGATAATATTCCCCTAGACCATGTCAGCGAGTATGTGTAGTTTAAGTGGTTCCTGGACAGAGAGATTCCTCTTTGCATGATAGGAAGGGTCAGATAAAGGTTGAAAGGTGGTGTCTAGTATCCAGCTGTAGGGTATTTTAAGGGTAACATTCCGGTGTTAGTAAGGAAAGGATCACTCGCTCCTGCGTATAGTTATGTACAAAAGTAGTATATGAACATTAACTGTATTTGCTGTTTATTACACATGCGACGGGAATCCTGAGGATACCTCTCACCTGAGCAGTTGGGGAAAGACACAGCCCAACTGTTCAAATCCACCTATGACCTTTGCTGTAATGTGGAGACACATTCCTGTGTCCAATGAACAATGAGATTACAGGGACCATTGTATTGTGAATGTATGTTGTGTATATAAAGAACACCATTGCCTGTCCAGCCTCAGACACTCTCTCTTAAGGCTTTCTCCCTGAATGCTGAGGGCTGGATCCAGGACGCGCTTGCGAATCATCCCCACGTATGTATTATTCTCTGTAGCCATTTTGTTATCCATTCTGTTCGCCATTTGTTTCCAACTGTTCGCTCTTGTTTGTGATAGTTCGATATTGTTCATCTTATTCTCTGTTATTGTGTTAGATTTTGATGTTAGTTTGTAGTGTATAACTTGTACTGTGTTTTTCCCTTTTCTCTAAATAATCCACGGCAGTGTTAGAACTGCTGCGGTTTTTACCAAACCCGGTCTTGTGTTTTCACTCCTTACTAAGAGCTTTCTTAGCGTCTCAATCGCTCAAACAGCATACACATTGTTAAGAGTTTTAAGCGTTACATCATTGTAGTATTTGATTACTAAGGTTTTCAGTAAAAGCATATTCTTACTGTGTTTAACATAACAAGGTTTAAAGGTTATCAACTGTGTGCGCCCGCTGTGTGTATTCTGTACACTCAGCGCAGCGTGTGTACGCTATGTGCATACCACGTGCGAAGTCTTTGTATGCAAATAGCGTACAAAGTGCGTAGCACATGCACGTGGTCTGGCGGCCATTACGGTTCACAGGTGATTGTATATAGCTTTATGTTTAATGGTAATATTTTGACATTAACACACCGATGCCCGGTGTTGACGACCCCTCAGTGTTGGCATCAGATATGGCGGCAATGGCCTCAGCTCTGTCTCCTACAGTGGCGGCCATGGCTCCGGATAGGCCGTCCACTTCTGCCGGCTCCAGTGGCACGGCCTCTCGTTCCGGTACTTCTGAAAAAGCCTGTGGCTCAGTTGCTTAGAGCCTTCTGGGACATCGATGCGGCTGCAGCGATTCTTGGTTCTGGGGCGCCTTTGGCTGCGCCGATTGATGAAGGTACTGCTGTTTTATCTAACCCATTGTTTTCTGCGAGTGGAGCTTCGGCCCCGGTATTTTTTCTCATCTATTGCAGGTGATTTGGTCAGTGACGGTAGGGATGCTGAGGAAGATGCGCTCCTTTCAGCCGTGTCTGGGGCGACACACAATCATCCCCCTGGGGGTGGACAGGTGAGTCTATTGCAGAATCTGTTACTAGCCAGGGTTAATTGGGTTCCAGTCATTCTTCCAGTAGATCTTCGTTGACTGCATTGTCGTCTTTGTCGATTGCGTCTGGCAGTAGTGTGACAAGGGCCAAGAAGCGGGTGATGCAGTATGCACCATGTGAGGCCTACAGGAGAGATGGCAAGCGGTGGCGTTTGTCCTCTAGTGCGCCACGGGAAAGGATGTAGCGCAACTTGCCAGGCGTGGTACATTGTGACTACACAGCGGTCTCCGTAGGTTTCATGAAATGTGTCGGAAAGCGAATCCGTAGGGGGGGGGGGCGTATGTAGACATGCTCACTCTTACCGACACTGCGAAGAAGGAGTTTTGCGCATCTAAGGCAAAGAGTGGTATTGGGATTGAAGCCTTCCGGTCGTATGATAATTGACTAGCGTATTCGCGGCTTGCTATTTGGAGGATCGGGGAAATGGTCCTAAATTGCACACCCTCCAGTAATGAAAGGTGCAGAGAATAAAGTAGTATACACAGACAAAGGGGGTGCAGATGCACTAAACGATCATTACAGTGTAATAAAATATAATATGTCATAAGAGGTTGTTGGTCGGATGGATATTTGAATATTATTCGTTATATCCCTTTAGTACATGAGATGCAGTGCAAGTATAAAGGTACTGAATGGAGGGTGTATGATGAGGAGCTTAGGCGGAAGCAGGATTGCTTGGTGGTGATGGACTTCAGCCGCAAGAACGTAAAAGTCTGGTTGGATATTTTGAGATCGGGGCAGGGAAGTAAAAAGGTGCCTTTGGCAGCATCTGAAACGCGTCAGGCATCCTCAGGCGCATCACATTCGCTATCTGGGAATCTTCCGACACAGCGTTCCGGTGGTGAGGCACAATCAGTTTTTCTGGCGATAGTGAATGGGAAGTGTTATGGCTATAACAATCCTTCTTGCCCCCTGGGGCAGCAGTGTCGGTTTCAACACCTCTGCTTGCATTGTAAAGGGGTCCATCCCACTTCCATTTGCTTCTGATCGGGAAAGTGGGGATCCAAGTCTGGTAGTGGGAAGAACCCAAGCAGGCAAGCAGCATTGTCCATAACTAGAGCTCCCGCCATGTTCCATTTGGCAGCCATGGCCAAATGGTTAGGTTGGTATCTAAACCGGCTTGATGCCAAATTTTTGTTTTCTGGTTTTTGTTTTTGCCCTGGGGCCCTGATGGCTTAGATAGATGAGGAGTCCACTTTCCAATTGCTTCCTTTGCACCTGGATTAATTTAGGTATCTTGGTTTCCAAGTGGGCAGGGAATATTTTATCGACCAAAAGCTTGCCAACGGGATGCTCAATTTCATGCTCATTTTTTGGCGTTGCATCACTTTCTACACTGGTATGTGGAGTTTTCCTGCGGGGGTTGTGGGATAGTTCCCTACCGTGACGATTCTCTTTGTGTGGGCCCTGTGGTTTCTATGCTTTGCAGCACTTTCTACACTGGTGTGTGGAGTTTTCTTGCGGGGGTTGTGGGATAGTTCACTACCGCGACGATTCTCTTTGTGTGGGCCCTGTGGGTTCTATGCTTTGCAGCACTTCTTTACTACACTGGTGTGTGAAGTTTCCCTGCGGGGGTTGTGGGATAGTTCACTACCTCAACGATTCTCTTTGTGTGGGCCCTGTGAGTTCTATGCTTTGCAGCACTTTACTACACTGGTGTGTGGAGTTTTCCTGTGGGGGTTGTGGGATAGTTCACTACCTCAACGATTCTCTTTGTGTAGGCCCTGTGGGTTCTATGCTTTGCAGCACTTTCTACACTTGTGTGTGGAGTTTTTCTGCGGGGGTCGTGGGATAGTTCACTACCGCGACAATTCTCTTTGTGTGGGCCCTGTGGGTTCTATGCTTTGCAGCACTTTCTACACTGGTGTGTGGAGTTTTCCTGCGGGGGTTGTGGGATAGTTCACTACCTGGACGATTCTCTTTGTGTGGGCCCTGTGGGTTCTGTGCTTTGCAGCACTTTACTACACTGGTGTGTGGAGTTTTCCTGCGGGGATTGTGGGATAGTTCACTACCGCGACTATTCTCTTTGTGTGGGCCCTGTGGTTTCTATGCTTTGCAGTACTTTCTACACTGGTGTGTGGAGTTTTCCTGCGGGGGTTGTGGGATAGATCACTACCGCGACGATTCTCTTTGTGTGGGCCCTGTGGTTTCTATGCTTTGCAGTACTTTCTACACTGGTGTGTGGAGTTTTCCTGCGGGGGTTGTGGGATAGTTCACTACCGCAACGATTCTCTTTGTGTGGGCCCTGTGGGTTCTATGCTTTGCAGTACATTCTACACTGGTGTGTGGAGTTTTCCTGCTGGGGTTGTGGGATAGTTCCCTACCGCAACGATTCTCTTTGTGTGGGCCCTGTGGGTTCTATGCTTTGCAGCACTTTCTACACTTGTGTGTGGAGTTTTACAGCGGGGGTTGTGGGATAGTTCACTACCTGGACGATTCTCATTGTGTGGGCCCTGTGGTTTCTATGCTTTGCAGTACTTTCTACACTGGTGTGTGGAGTTTTCCTGCTGGGGTTGTGGGATAGTTCCCTACCGCAACGATTCTCTTTGTGTGGGCCCTGTGGGTTCTATGCTTTGCAGCACTTTCTACACTTGTGTGTGGAGTTTTCCTGCGGGGGTTGTGGGATAGATCAATACCGCAACGATTCTCTTTGTGTGGGCCCTGTGGGTTCTATGCTTTGCAGTACTTTCTACACTTGTGTGTGGAGTTTTCCTGCAGGGGTTGTGGGATAGTTCACTACCTGGATGATTCTCTTTGTGTGGGCCCTGTGGTTTCTATGCTTTGCAGCACTTACTACACTGGTGTGTGGAGTTTTCCTGCTGGGGTTGTGGGATAGATCACTACCTCAACGATTCTCTTTGTGTGGGCCCTGTGGTTTCTATTCTTTGCAGTACTTTCTACTAGAGATGAGCGGGTTCGGTTTCTCTGAATCCGAATACGCCAGAACTTCATGTTTTTTTTCACGGGTCCGAGCGACTCGGATCTTCCCGCCTTGCTCGGTTAACCCGAGCGCGCCCCGAACGTCATCATGACGCTCTCGGATTCTCGCGAGGCTCGGATTCTATCGCGAGACTCGGATTCTATATAAGGAGCCGCGCGTCGCCGCCATTTTCACACGTGCATTGAGATTGATAGGGAGAGGACGTGGCTGGCGTCCTCTCCGTTTAGAATTAGAATAGATTAGAGAGACACTTGATTTACTAATTTTGGGGAGCATTAGGAGTACTCAGTAGTGTACAGTGCAGAGTTTTGCTGATAGTGACCAGTGACCACCACTTTTATTTATAATCCGTTCTCTGCCTGAAAAAAGCGATACACAGCACACAGTGACTCAGTCACATACCATATCTGTGTGCACTGCTCAGGCTCAGGCCAGTGTGCTGCATCATCTATTATCTATATATAATATTATATATATCTGTCTGACTGCTCAGCTCACACAGCTTATAATTGTGGGGGAGACTGGGGAGCACTACTGCAGTGCCAGTTATAGGTTATAGCAGGAGCCAGGAGTACATAATATATTATATAGTGAGTGACCACCAGACACACAGTGCAGTTTATTTAATATATCCGTTCTCTGCCTGAAAAAAGCGATACACACAGTGACTCAGTCAGTCACATACCATATCTGTGTGCACTGCTCAGGCTCAGGCCAGTGTGCTGCATCATCTATATATATTATATATCTGTCTGACTGCTCAGCTCACACAGCTTATAATTGTGGGGGAGACTGGGGAGCACTACTGCAGTGCCAGTTATAGGTTATAGCAGGAGCCAGGAGTACATATTATATTAAAATTAAACAGTGCACACTTTTGCTGCAGGAGTGCCACTGCCAGTGTGACTGACCAGTGACCTGACCACACTGACCACCAGTATAGTTAGTAGTATACTTATATTGTGATTGCCTGAAAAAGTTCAACACTCGTCGTGTGACTTCACTTGTGTGTTTTTTTTTTTTTATTCTATAAAAATAAAACTCATTCTGCTGACAGACAGTGTCCAGCAGGTCCATCATTATATAATATATAATATATACCTGTCCGGCTGCAGTAGTGATATATATATATTTTTTATATCATTTATCATCCAGTCGCAGCAGACACAGTACGGTAGTTCACGGCTGTGGCTACCTCTGTGTCTCTGCACTCGGCAGGCAGTCCGTCCATAATTGTAATACCACCTAACCGTGGATTTTTTTCATTCTTCTTTATACATACATAGTTACATAGACATCTTCTCTTTATCAACCAGTCTATATTAGCTGCAGACACAGTACAGTACGGTAGTTCACGGCTGTGGCTACCTCTGTGTCTGCACTCGGCAGGCAGTCCGTCCATAATTGTATACCACCTAACCGTGGATTTTTTTCAGTCTTCTTTATACATACATAGTTACATAGACATCTTCTCTTTATCAACCAGTCTATATTAGCTGCAGACACAGTACAGTACGGTAGTTCACGGCTGTGGCTACCTCTGTGTCTGCAGTCGGCAGGCAGTCCATAATTGTATACTAGTATCCATCTCCATTGTTTACCTGAGGTGCCTTTTAGTTGTGCCTATTAAAATATGGAGAACAAAAATGTTGAGGTTCCAAAATTAGGGAAAGATCAAGATCCACTTCCACCTCGTGCTGAAGCTGCTGCCACTAGTCATGGCCGAGACGATGAAATGCCAGCAACGTCGTCTGCCAAGGCCGATGCCCAATGTCATAGTACAGAGCATGTCAAATCCAAAACACCAAATATCAGAAAAAAAAGGACTCCAAAACCTAAAATAAAATTGTCGGAGGAGAAGCGTAAACTTGCCAATATGCCATTTACCACACGGAGTGGCAAGGAACGGCTGAGGCCCTGGCCTATGTTCATGGCTAGTGGTTCAGCTTCACATGAGGATGGAAGCACTCAGCCTCTCGCTAGAAAAATGAAAAGACTCAAGCTGGCAAAAGCAGCACAGCAAAGAACTGTGCATTCTTCGAAATCCCAAATCCACAAGGAGAGTCCAATTGTGTCGGTTGCGATGCCTGACCTTCCCAACACTGGACGTGAAGAGCATGCGCCTTCCACCATTTGCACGCCCCCTGCAAGTGCTGGAAGGAGCACCCGCAGTCCAGTTCCTGATAGTCAGATTGAAGATGTCAGTGTTGAAGTACACCAGGATGAGGAGGATATGGGTGTTGCTGGCGCTGGGGAGGAAATTGACCAGGAGGATTCTGATGGTGAGGTGGTTTGTTTAAGTCAGGCACCCGGGGAGACACCTGTTGTCCGTGGGAGGAATATGGCCGTTGACATGCCAGGTGAAAATACCAAAAAAATCAGCTCTTCGGTGTGGAGGTATTTCACCAGAAATGCGGACAACAGGTGTCAAGCCGTGTGTTCCCTTTGTCAAGCTGTAATAAGTAGGGGTAAGGACGTTAACCACCTCGGAACATCCTCCCTTATACGTCACCTGCAGCGCATTCATAATAAGTCAGTGACAAGTTCAAAAACTTTGGGTGACAGCGGAAGCAGTCCACTGACCAGTAAATCCCTTCCTCTTGTAACCAAGCTCACGCAAACCACCCCACCAACTCCCTCAGTGTCAATTTCCTCCTTCCCCAGGAATGCCAATAGTCCTGCAGGCCATGTCACTGGCAATTCTGACGAGTCCTCTCCTGCCTGGGATTCCTCCGATGCATCCTTGCGTGTAACGCCTACTGCTGCTGGCGCTGCTGTTGTTGCCGCTGGGAGTCGATGGTCATCCCAGAGGGGAAGTCGTAAGCCCACTTGTACTACTTCCAGTAAGCAATTGACTGTTCAACAGTCCTTTGCGAGGAAGATGAAATATCACAGCAGTCATCCTACTGCAAAGCGGATAACTGAGGCCTTGGCATCCTGGGTGGTGAGAAACGTGGTTCCGGTATCCATCATTACTGCAGAGCCAACTAGAGACTTGTTGGAGGTACTGTGTCCCCGGTACCAAATACCATCTAGGTTCCATTTCTCTAGGCAGGCGATACCGAAAATGTACACAGACCTCAGAAAAAGAGTCACCAGTGTCCTAAAAAATGCAGCTGTACCCAATGTCCACTTAACCACGGACATGTGGACAAGTGGAGCAGGGCAGGGTCAGGACCATATGACTGTGACAGCCCACTGGGTAGATGTATGGACTCCCGCCGCAAGAACAGCAGCGGCGGCACCAGTAGCAGCATCTCGCAAACGCCAACTCTTTCCTAGGCAGGCTACGCTTTGTATCACCGGTTTCCAGAATACGCACACAGCTGAAAACCTCTTACGGCAACTGAGGAAGATCATCGCGGAATGGCTTACCCCAATTGGACTCTCCTGTGGATTTGTGGCATCGGACAACGCCAGCAATATTGTGTGTGCATTAAATATGGGCAAATTCCAGCACGTCCCATGTTTTGCACATACCTTGAATTTGGTGGTGCAGAATTTTTTAAAAAACGACAGGGGCGTGCAAGAGATGCTGTCGGTGGCCAGAAGAATTGCGGGACACTTTCGGCGTACAGGCACCACGTACAGAAGACTGGAGCACCACCAAAAACTACTGAACCTGCCCTGCCATCATCTGAAGCAAGAAGTGGTAACGAGGTGGAATTCAACCCTCTATATGCTTCAGAGGTTGGAGGAGCAGCAAAAGGCCATTCAAGCCTATACAATTGAGCACGATATAGGAGGTGGAATGCACCTGTCTCAAGTGCAGTGGAGAATGATTTCAACGTTGTGCAAGGTTCTGATGCCCTTTGAACTTGCCACACGTGAAGTCAGTTCAGACACTGCCAGCCTGAGTCAGGTCATTCCCCTCATCAGGCTTTTGCAGAAGAAGCTGGAGGCATTGAAGAAGGAGCTAAAAGGGAGCGATTCCGCTAGGCATGTGGGACTTGTGGATGCAGCCCTTAATTCGCTTAACAAGGATTCACGGGTGGTCAATCTGTTGAAATCAGAGCACTACATTTTGGCCACCGTGCTCGATCCTAGATTTAAAGCCTACCTTGGATCTCTCTTTCCGGCAGACACAAGTCTGCTGGGGTTGAAAGACCTGCTGGTGACAAAATTGTCAAGTCAAGCGGAACGCGACCTGTCAACATCTCCTCCTTCACATTCTCCCGCAACTGGGGGTGCGAGGAAAAGGCTCAGAATTCCGAGCCCACCCGCTGGCGGTGATGCAGGGCAGTCTGGAGCGACTGCTGATGCTGACATCTGGTCCGGACTGAAGGACCTGACAACGATTACGGACATGTCGTCTACTGTCACTGCATATGATTCTCTCAACATTGATAGAATGGTGGAGGATTATATGAGTGACCGCATCCAAGTAGGCACGTCACACAGTCCGTACTTATACTGGCAGGAAAAAGAGGCAATTTGGAGGCCCTTGCACAAACTGGCTTTATTCTACCTAAGTTGCCCTCCCACAAGTGTGTACTCCGAAAGAGTGTTTAGTGCCGCCGCTCACCTTGTCAGCAATCGGCGTACGAGGTTACATCCAGAAAATGTGGAGAAGATGATGTTCATTAAAATGAATTATAATCAATTCCTCCGCGGAGACATTGACCAGCAGCAATTGCCTCCACAAAGTACACAGGGAGCTGAGATGGTGGATTCCAGTGGGGACGAATTGATAATCTGTGAGGAGGGGGATGTACACGGTGATATATCGGAGGGTGAAGATGAGGTGGACATCTTGCCTCTGTAGAGCCAGTTTGTGCAAGGAGAGATTAATTGCTTCTTTTTTGGGGGGGTCCAAACCAACCCGTCATATCAGTCACAGTCGTGTGGCAGACCCTGTCACTGAAATGATGGGTTGGTTAAAGTGTGCATGTCCTGTTTTGTTTATACAACATAAGGGTGGGTGGGAGGGCCCAAGGACAATTCCATCTTGCACCTCTTTTTTCTTTTCTTTTTCTTTGCATCATGTGCTGATTGGGGAGGGTTTTTTGGAAGGGACATCCTGCGTGACACTGCAGTGCCACTCCTAGATGGGCCCGGTGTTTGTGTCGGCCACTAGGGTCGCTAATCTTACTCACACAGTCAGCTACCTCATTGCGCCTCTTTTTTTCTTTGCGTCATGTGCTGTTTGGGGAGGGTTTTTTGGAAGGGACATCCTGCGTGACACTGCAGTGCCACTCCTAGATGGGCCCGGTGTTTGTGTCGGCCACTAGGGTCGCTAATCTTACTCACACAGCTACCTCATTGCGCCTCTTTTTTTCTTTGCGTCATGTGCTGTTTGGGGAGGGTTTTTTGGAAGGGCCATCCTGCGTGACACTGCAGTGCCACTCCTAGATGGGCCCGGTGTTTGTGCCGGCCACTAGGGTCGCTAATCTTACTCACACAGCTACCTCATTGCGCCTCTTTTTTTCTTTGCGTCATGTGCTGTTTGGGGAGGGTTTTTTGGAAGGGACATCCTGCGTGACACTGCAGTGCCACTCCTAGATGGGCCAGGTGTTTGTGTCGGCCACTAGGGTCGCTTATCTTACTCACACAGCGACCTCGGTGCAAATTTTAGGACTAAAAATAATATTGTGAGGTGTGAGGTATTCAGAATAGACTGAAAATGAGTGGAAATTATGGTTTTTGAGGTTAATAATACTTTGGGATCAAAATGACCCCCAAATTCTATGATTTAAGCTGTTTTTTAGTGTTTTTTGAAAAAAACACCCGAATCCAAAACACACCCGAATCCGACAAAAAAAATTTGGTGAGGTTTTGCCAAAACGCGTTCGAACCCAAAACACGGCCGCGGAACCGAACCCAAAACCAAAACACAAAACCCGAAAAATTTCAGGCGCTCATCTCTACTTTCTACACTGGTGTGTGGAGTTTTCCTGCGGGGGTTGTGGGATAGTTCACTACCGCAACGATTCTCTTTGTGTGGGCCCTGTGGGTTCTATGCTTTGCAGTACTTTCTACACTGGTGTGTGGAGTTTTCCTGCAGGGGTTGTGGGATAGTTCACTACCGCAACGATTCTCTTTGTGTGGGCCCTGTGGTTTCTATGCTTTGCAGTACTTTTTACACTGATGTGTGGAGTTTTCCTGCGGGGGTTGTGGGATAGTTCACTACCGCAACGATTCTCTTTGTGTGGGCCCTGTGGGTTCTATGCTTTGCATTACTTTCTACACTGGTGTGTGGAGTTTTCCTGCGGGGTTTGTGGGATAGTTCACTACCGCGACGATTCTCTTTGTGTGAGCCCTGTGGTTTCTATGCTTTGCAGCACTTTCTACACTGGTGTGTGGAGTTTTCCCGCAGGGGTTGTGGGATAGTTCCCTACCGTGACGATTCTCTTTGTGTGGGCCCTGTGGTTTCTATGCTTTGCAGCACTTTCTACACTGGTGTGTGGAGTTTTCCTGCGGGGGTTGTGCGATAGTTCACTACCGCGACGATTCTCTTTGTGTGGGCCCTGTGGGTTCTATGCTTTGCAGCACTTTACTACACTTGTGTGTGGAGTTTTCCTGGGGGAGGGGGGGGGGTTGTGGGATAGTTTACTACCGCGACGATTCTCTTTGTGTGGGCCCTGTAGGTTCTATGCTTTGCAGCACTTTACTACACTGGTGTGTGGAGTTTTCCTGCGGGGTTTGTGGGATAGTTCACTACCTCAACGATTCTCTTTGTGTGGGCCCTGTGGGTTCTATGCTTTGCAGCACTTTCTACACTGGTGTGTGAAGTTTCCCTGCGGTGGTTGTGGGATAGTTCACTACCTCTGCAATTCTCTTTGTGTGGGCCCTGTGGGTTCTATGGTTTGCAGCACTTTACTACACTGGTGTGTGGAGTTTCCCTGCGGGTGTTGTGGGATAGTTCACTACCTCAACGATTCTCTTTGTGTGGGCCCTGTGGGTTCTATGCTTTGCAGCACTTTCTACACTGGTGTGTGGAGTTTTCCTGCGGGGGTTGTGGGATAGTTCACTACCGCAACGATTCTCTTTGTGTGGGCCCTGTGGGTTCTATGCTTTGCAGTACTTTCTACACTGGTGTGTGGAGTTTTCCTGTTGGGTTTGTGGGATAGTTCACTACCGCGACGATTCTCTTTGTGTGAGCCCTGTGGTTTCTATGCTTTGCAGCACTTTCTACACTGGTGTGTGGAGTTTTCCTGCAGGGGTTGTGGGATAGTTCCCTACCGTGACGATTCTCTTTGTGTGGGCCCTGTGGTTTCTATGCTTTGCAGCACTTTCTACACTGGTGTGTGGAGTTTTCCTGCAGGGGTTGTGGGATAGTTCCCTACCATGACGATTCTCTTTGTGTGGGCCCTGTGGGTTCTATGCTTTGCAGCACTTTCTACACTGGTGTGTGGAGTTTTCCTGCGGGGGTTGTGGGATAGTTCACTACCTCAACGATTCTCTTTGTGTGGGCCCTGTGGGTTCTATGCTTTGCAGCACTTTACTACACTGGTGTGTGGAGTTTTCCTGCGGGGGTTGTGGGATAGTTCACTACCGCAACGATTCTCTTTGTGTGGGCCCTGTGGGTTCTATGCTTTGCAGCGGACTGGTGTTCTCCTTACACTCTCTTTTCCAGCATTTTGGGTGCCAGTGGCTTAGGATAAGACCAAAATGGATATTGAAATCAATACTGTTTCCGGGGTTTGTCATTTCCACAGGACGAGGTGACAAAGCTTTGCGATGTGATTGCTCTGTGCTCTGGTAGGTCGAAGGTGATGCTTTGGCAGGCCCAATCTCTGTTGGGTCTGTTGAACTTTGCCTGTCATGTTATTCCCATGGGGATGGTGTTTTGCAGCAATCTCGAGCGAGCCACGGCCAGGGTTACCAAGCCGCATCATTTTGTCCCCTTTTCTGAGATTCGGAGGTACCTGTTAGTTTAAGTTTCTTTTTTTGGGATATTAATGGTGTTAGGATTTGGTTGGCCCCATCTGTTGACAACTACGAGCTGCAGCCTTTCACATATGCTGTGGGATCTTCAGGTTTCGGATGTTGGGTGTCATTCCGAGTTGTTCGCTCATTAGCTGATTTTAGCAGCATTGCACGCGCTAGGCCGCTGCCCTCTGTGTATCTTAGCTTATCAGAATTGCAAACGAAAGATTAGCAGAATTGCGAATAGAATATTCTTAGCAGTTTCTGAGTAGCTCGAGACTTACTCCTACACTGCGATCAGCTCAGACCATTTTGTTCCTGGTTTGACGTCACAAACACACCCTGCGTTAGGCCATCCACTACCCCGTTTCTCCAGAAACTCTCGCGGTTTTTCCCTGACACGCCTGCGTTTTTACGCCAACGCCGGGAAAACACTGAGTTACCACCCAGAAACGCCCCTTTCCTGTCAATCATTTACCGAACACCAGTGCGACTGAAAAGCACCGAAGAAGCCACAGCAAAACAGCTAAGTCTTTAGTAAAATAACTAAGCGCATGCGCTCTGCGTACCTTGCGCATGCGCAGTAAGCGACTAATTGCAGTATAGCGAAAATCGTCAATTAGCGAACAACTCGGAATGGCCCCCGTTATCTGAATGGTTCCTGGAGTGTCGCTCCTTGGCCTGCGAGTTGGCAGCAGAAGGGTCTCATGAAGGACCTCTTGCTGCTCGAGTTATTCGCTATCTTAGTGGCTTTGCATTAGCAACCAGCGGGCTAAGGCTTTGCTGGTGCGGTGGGTACTTGCGCGAGTTGTGTTGATTTGCATGTGGTGAAATGTGTTGTTTCGGGCTCTGCACATTACCAGTGTCAATAACACAATTGCCAATGCCTTATATAGGAGTCAATGGGAGAGGTCTAGTACGCTTGCTCTGGAGGCTGATTCGGTTGGTTTGCCCTGTCCCTCTTCTGTTTGACAAGAGATCGAGCCTGATTAGAAGGGTCAGCTGAAAATGTGCTTGCCCCTGCCACTTTACAGGTATACCAATGGGCCTGGACGGAGTGGGAAGAGTTTTCCTGTGACCAAGGTCCTCAAGGTGAGACCAGTTGTCCGCTTTTGCTGTCATTTGTTTGGAAACTCTTTGTGGATAGTCGGTCGGGAGCAGCGGTTTCTCTGTACCTTACTGGGATTTCATTTTTCTCCAAACTGTGATGTATTCCGGACTACACCAAAAGTCAATGAGGGGCTGGGTGAGCCTGGCACAAGTTCCTCCTGATAAAAGGGGTCCCATTGATGTTTCCCTCCTATCTTTGGGAGCAGTTGCAGATGTGGCAGTGTCCAGTTTTGAGTAGTGATGAGCGGGTTCGGTTTCTCAGAAACCGAACCCCCCGAACTTCACCCTTTTTACACGGGTCCGAGGCAGGTTCGAACCTTCCCGCCTTGCTCGGCTAACCCGAGCGCGCCTGAACGTCATCATCCCGCTATCGGATTCTCGCAAGATTCAGCTTCTATATAAGTCTTCCTGAAAAACACTCCATATCCGTGCTCAGTGTGCTGCATATATCTGTGCTCACACTGCTTTATTGTGGGGACTGCGGACCAGCAGTATTATATAGGAGGAGTACAGTGCAGAGTTTTGCTGACAGTGACCACCAGTTTTATCCGTTCTCTGCCTGAAAAATGCTCTATATCCGTGCTCAGTGTGCTGCACATATCTATGCTCACACTGCTTTATTGTGGGGACTGGGGAGCAGCAGTATTATATAGGAGGGGTACAGTGCAGAGTTTTGCTGACAGTGACCACCAGTATTATACGTTCTCTGCCTGAAAAATGCTCCATATCCATGCTCAGTGTGCTGCATATATCTGTGCTCACACTGCTTAATTGTGGGGACTGGGGAGCAGCTGTATTATATAGCAGGAGTACAGTGCAGAGTTTTGCTGACAGTGACCACCAGTTTTATCCGTTCTCTGCCTGAAAAATGCTCCATATCCGTGCTCAGTGTGCTGCATATATCTGTGCTCACACTGCTTAATTGTGGGGACTGGGGAGCAGCTGTATATAGCAGGAGTACAGTGCAGAGTTTTGCTGACAGTGACCACCAGTATACATTGTCTGCCTAAAAAACACTCCATATCTGTGCTCAGTGTGCTGCTTTATTGTGGGGACTGGGGATCACCAGTATAATATTATATAGGAGGAGTACAGTGCAGAGTTTTGCTGACACAGTGACCACCAGTATACTATATATAGCAGTACGGTACGGAAGGCCACTGCTGTACCTACCTCTGTGTCGTCATTAAGTATACTATCCATCTACATTCTATACCTATGGTGCATTTTAGTTTTGCAGTTTGCTGACACAGTGACCACCAGTATATATAGCAGTACGATACGGAAGGCCACTGCTGTACCTACCTCTGTGTCGTCATTAAGTATACTATCCATCTACATTCTATACCTGTGGTGCATTTTAGTTTTGCAGTTTGCTGACACAGTGACCACCAGTATACTATATATAGCAGTACGGTACGGAAGGCCACTGCTGTACCTACCTCTGTGTCGTCATTAAGTATACTATCCATCTACATTCTATACCTGTGGTGCATTTTAGTTTTGCAGTTTGCTGACACAGTGACCACCAGTATACTATATATAGCAGTACGGTACGGAAGGCCACTGCTGTACCTACCTCTGTGTCGTCATTAAGTATACTATCCATCTACATTCTATACCTATGGTGCATTTTAGTTTTGCAGTTTGCTGACACAGTGACCACCAGTATATATAGCAGTACGATACGGAAGGCCACTGCTGTACCTACCTCTGTGTCGTCATTAAGTATACTATCCATCTACATTCTATACCTGTGGTGCATTTTAGTTTTGCAGTTTGCTGACACAGTGACCACCAGTATATATAGCAGTACGGTACGGAAGGCCACTGCTGTACCTAACCTCTGTGTCGTCAATAAGTATACTATCCATCTACATTCTAGACCTGTGGTGCATTTTAGTTGTGCGCAGTATATATAGTAGTAGGCCATTGCTATTGATACTGGCATATAATTCCACACATTAAAATATGGAGAACAAAAATGTGAAGGTTAAAATAGGGAAAGATCAAGATCCACTTCCACCTCGTGCTGAAGCTGCTGCCACTAGTCATGGTCGAGACGATGAAATACCATAAACGTCGTCTGCCAAGGCCGATGCCCAATGTCATAGTAGAATGCATGTAAAATCCAAAAAACAAAAGTTCAGTAAAATGACCCAAAAATCAAAATTAAAAGCGTCTGAAGAGAAGCGTAAACTTGCCAATATGCCATTTACCACACGGAGTGGCAAGGAACGGCTGAGGCCCTGGCCTATGTTCATAGCTAGTGGTTCAGCTTCACATGAGGATGGAAGCACTCATCCTCTTGCTAGAAAAATTAAAAGACTTAAGCTGGCAAAAGCACAGCAAAGAACTGTGCATTCTTCTAAATCACAAACACCCAAGGAGAGTCCAATTGTGTCGGCTGCGATGCCTGACCTTCCCAACACTGGACGTGAAGAGCATGCGCCTTCCACCATTTGCACGCCCCCTGCAAGTGCTGGAAGGAGCACCCGCAGTCCAGTTCCTGATAGTCAAATTGAAGATGTCAGTGTTGAAGTACACCAGGATGAGGATATGGGTGTTGCTGGCGCTGGGGAGGAAATTGACCAGGAGGATTCTGATGGTGAGGTGGTTTGTTTAAGTCAGGCACCCGGGGAGACACCTGTTGTCCGTGGGAGGAATATGGCCGTTGACATGCCTGGTGAAAATACCAAAAAAATCAGCTCTTCAGTGTGGAAGTATTTCAACAGAAATGCGGACAACATTTGTCAAGCCGTGTGTTGCCTTTGTCAAGCTGTAATAAGTAGGGGTAAGGACATTAACCACTAGGAACATCCTCCCTTATACGTCACCTGCAGCGCATTCATCATAAGTCAGTGACAAGTTCAAAAACTTTGGGTGACAGCGGAAGCAGTCCACTGACCAGTAAATCCCTTCCTCTTGTAACCAAGCTCACGCAAACCACCCCACCAACTCCCTCAGTGTCAATTTCCACCTTACCCAGGAATGCCAATAGTCCTGCAGGCCATGTCACTGGCAATTCTGACGAGTCCTCTCCTGCCTGGGATTCCTCCGATGCATCCTTGCGTGTAACGCCTACTGCTGCTGGCGCTGCTGTTGTTGCTGCTGGGAGTCGATCGTCATCCCAGAGGGGAAGTCGGAAGACCACTTGTACTACTTCCAGTAAGCAATTGACTGTCCAACAGTCCTTTGCAAGGAAGATGAAATATCACAGCAGTCATCCTACTGCAAAGCGGATAACTGAGGCCTTGGCAGCCTGGGCGGTGAGAAACGTGGTTCCGGTATCCACCGTAAATTCAGAGGCAACTTGATTGAGGTACTGTGTCCCCGGTACCAAATACCTTCTAGGTTCCATTTCTCTAGGCAGGCGATACCGAAATTGTACACAGATCTCAGAAAAAGACTCACCAGTGTCCTAAAAAATGCAGTTGTACCCAGTGTCCACTTAACCACGGACATGTGGACAAGTGGAGCAGGGCAGACTCAGGACTATATGACTGTGACAGCCCACTGGGAAGATGTATTGCCTCCCGCAGCAAGAACAGCAGCGGCGGCACCAGTAGCAGCATCTCGCAAACGCCAACTCGTTCCTAGGCAGGCTACGCTTTGTATCACCGCTTTCCAGAATACGCACACAGCTGACAACCTCTTAGGGAAACTGAGGAAGATCATCGCAGAATGGCTTACCCCAATTGGACTCTCCTGTGTATTTGTGGCATCGGACAACGCCAGCAATATTGTGCGTGCATTACATCTGGGCAAATTCCAGCACGTCCCATGTTTTGCACATACATTGAATTTGGTAGTGCAGAATTATTTAAAAAACGACAGGGGCGTGCAAGAGATGCTGTCGGTGGCCCAAAGAATTGCGGGCCATTTTCGGCATTCAACCACTGCGTACAGAAGACTGGAGCACCACCAAACAATCCTGAACCTGCCCTTCCATCATCTGAAGCAAGAGGTGGTAACGAGGTGGAATTCAACCCTCTATATGCTTCAGAGGATAGAGGAGCAGCAAAATGCCATTCAAGCCTATACATCTGGCCACGATATAGGCAAAGGAGGGGGAATGCACCTGACTCAAGCGCAGTGGAGAATGATTTCAAAGTTGTGCAAGGTTCTGCAACCCTTTAAACTTGCCACATGTGAAGTCAGTTCAGACACTGCCAGCCTGAGTCAGGTCATTCCCCTCATCAGGCTTTTGCAGAAGTAGCTGGAGACATCGAAGGAGGAGCGATTCCGCTAGGCATGTGGGACTTGTGGATGGAGCCCTTAATTCGCTTAACCAGGATTCACGGGTGGTCAATCTGTTGAAATCAGAGCACTACATTTTGGCCACCATGCTCGATCCTAGATTTAAAACCTACGTTTTATCTCCCTTTCCGGCAGACATAAGTCTGCAGAGGTTCAAAGACCTGCTGGTGAGAAAATTGTCAAGTCAAGCGGAACGTGACCCGTCAACATCTCCTCCTTCACATTCTCCCGCAACTGGGGGTGCGAGGATAAGGCTAAGAATGCCGAGCCCACCCGCTGACGGTGATGCAGGGCAGTCTGGAGCGAGTGCTGACATCTGGTCCGGACTGAAGGACCTGCCAACGATTACTGACATGTCGTCTACTGTCACTGCATATGATTCTCTCACCATTGAAAGAATGGTGGAGGATTATATGAGTGACCGCATCCAAGTAGGCACGTCAGACAGTCCGTACGTATACTGGCAGGAAAAAGAGGCAATTTGGAGGCCCTCGCACAAACTAGAGATGAGCGCCTGAAATTTTTCGGGTTTTGTGTTTTGGTTTTGGGTTCGGTTCCGCGGCCGTGTTTTGGGTTCGACCGCGTTTTGGCAAAACCTCACCGAATTTTTTTTGTCGGATTCGGGTGTGTTTTGGATTCGGGTGTTTTTTTAAAAAAACACTAAAAAACAGCTTAAATCATAGAATTTGGGGGTCATTTTGATCCCATATTATTATTAACCTCAAAAACCATAATTTCCACTCATTTTCAGTCTATTCTGAATACCTCACACCTCACAATATTATTTTTAGTCCTAAAATTTGCACCAAGGTCGCTGGATGACTAAGCTAAGCGACACTAGTGGCCGACACAAACACCTGGCCCATCTAGGAGTGGCACTGCAGTGTCACGCAGGATGTCCCTTCCAAAAAACCCTCCCCAATCAGCACATGACGCAAAGAAAAAAAGAGGCGCAATGAGGTAGCTGACTGTGTGAGTAAGATAAGCGACCCTAGTGGCCGACACAAACACCGGGCCCATTTAGGAGTGGCACTGCAGTGTCACGCAGGATGTCCCTTCCAAAAAACCCTCCCCAATCAGCACATGACGCAAAGAAAAAAAGAGGCGCAATGAGGTAGCTGACTGTGTGAGTAAGATTAGCGACCCTAGTGGCCGACACAAACACCGGGCCCATTTAGGAGTGGCACTGCAGTGTCACGCAGGATGTCCCTTCCAAAAAACCCTCCCCAATCAGCACATGACGCAAAGAAAAAAAGAGGCGCAATGAGGTAGCTGACTGTGTGAGTAAGATTAGCGACCCTAGTGGCCGACACAAACACCGGGCCCATTTAGGAGTGGCACTGCAGTGTCACGCAGGATGTCCCTTCCAAAAAACCATCCCCAATCAGCACATGACGCAAAGAAAAAAAGAGGCGCAATGAGGTAGCTGACTGTGTGAGTAAGATTAGCGACCCTAGTGGCCGACACAAACACCGGGCCCATTTAGGAGTGGCACTGCAGTGTCACGCAGGATGTCCCTTCCAAAAAACCCTCCCCAATCAGCACATGACGCAAAGAAAAAAAGAGGCGCAATGAGGTAGCTGACTGTGTGAGTAAGATTAGCGACCCTAGTGGCCGACACAAAAACCGGGCCCATTTAGGAGTGGCACTGCAGTGTCACGCAGGATGTCCCTTCCAAAAAACCCTCCCCAAACAGCACATGACGCAAAGAAAAATAAAAGAAAAAAGAGGTGCAAGATGGAATTGTCCTTGGGCCCTCTCACCCACCCTTATGTTGTATAAACAGGACATGCACACTTTAACCAACCCATCATTTCAGTGACAGGGTCTGCCACACGACTGTGACTGATATGACTGGTTGGTTTGGACCCCCCCCAAAAAAGAAGCAATAAATCTCTCCTTGCACAAACTGGCTCTACAGAGGCAAGATGTCCACCTCATCTTCACCCTCCGATATATCACCGTGTACATCCCCCTCCTCACAGATTATCAATTCGTCCCCACTGGAATCCACCATCTCAGCTCCCTGTGTACTTTGTGGAGGCAATTGCTGCTGGTCAATGTCTCCGCGGAGGAATTGATTATAATTCATTTTAATGAACATCATCTTCTCCACATTTTCTGGATGTAACCTCGTACGCCGATTGCTGACAAGGTGAGCGGCGGCACTAAACACTCTTTCGGAGTACACACTTGTGGGAGGGCAACTTAGGTAGAATAAAGCCAGTTTGTGCAATGGCCTCCAAATTGCCTCTTTTTCCTGCCAGTATAAGTATGGACTGTGTGACGTGCCTACTTGGATGCGGTCACTCATATAATCCTCCACCATTCTTTCAATGGTGAGAGAATCATATGCAGTGACAGTAGACGACATGTCCGTAATCGTTGTCAGGTCCTTCAGTCCGGACCAGATGTCAGCATCAGCAGTCGCTCCAGACTGCCCTGCATCACCGCCAGCGGGTGGGCTCGGAATTCTGAGCCTTTTCCTCGCACCCCCAGTTGCGGGAGAATGTGAAGGAGGAGATGTTGACAGGTCGCGTTCCGCTTGACTTGACAATTTTCTCACCAGCAGGTCTTTCAACCCCAGCAGACTTGTGTCTGCCGGAAAGAGAGATCCAAGGTAGGCTTTAAATCTAGGATCGAGCACGGTGGCCAAAATGTAGTGCTCTGATTTCAACAGATTGACCACCCGTGAATCCTTGTTAAGCGAATTAAGGGCTCCATCCACAAGTCCCACATGCCTAGCGGAATCGCTCCGTGTTAGCTCCTCCTTCAATGTCTCCAGCTTCTTCTGCAAAAGCCTGATGAGGGGAATGACCTGACTCAGGCTGGCAGTGTCTGAACTGACTTCACGTGTGGCAAGTTCAAAGGGCATCAGAACCTTGCACAACGTTGAAATCATTCTCCACTGCGCTTGAGACAGGTGCATTCCACCTCCTATATCGTGCTCAATTGTATAGGCTTGAATGGCCTTTTGCTGCTCCTCCAACCTCTGAAGCATATAGAGGGTTGAATTCCACCTCGTTACCACTTCTTGCTTCAGATGATGGCAGGGCAGGTTCAGTAGTTTTTGGTGGTGCTCCAGTCTTCTGTACGTGGTGCCTGTAGGCCGAAAGTGTCCCGCAATTTTTCTGGCCACCGACAGCATCTCTTTCACGCCCCTGTCGTTTTTTAAATAATTCTGCACCACCAAATTCAAGGTATGTGCAAAACATGGGACGTGCTGGAATTTGCCCATATTTAATGCACACACAATATTGCTGGCGTTGTCCGATGCCACAAATCCACAGGAGAGTCCAATTGGGGTAAGCCATTCCGCGATGATCTTCCTCAGTTGCCGTAAGAGGTTTTCAGCTGTGTGCGTATTCTGGAAACCGGTGATACAAAGCGTAGCCTGCCTAGGAAAGAGTTGGCGTTTGCGAGATGCTGCTACTGGTGCCGCCGCTGCTGTTCTTGCGGCGGGAGTCCATACATCTACCCAGTGGGCTGTCACAGTCATATAGTCCTGACCCTGCCCTGCTCCACTTGTCCACATGTCCGTGGTTAAGTGGACATTGGGTACAACTGCATTTTTTAGGACACTGGTGAGTCTTTTTCTGACGTCCGTGTACATTCTCGGTATCGCCTGCCTAGAGAAGTGGAACCTAGATGGTATTTGGTAACGGGGGCACACTGCCTCAATAAATTGTCTAGTTCCCTGTGAACTAACGGCGGATACTGGACGCACGTCTAACACCAACATAGTTGTCAAGGCCTCAGTTATCCGCTTTGCAGCAGGATGACTGCTGTGATATTTCATCTTCCTCGCAAAGGACTGTTGAACAGTCAATTGCTTACTGGAAGTAGTACAAGTGGGCTTACGACTTCCCCTCTGGGATGACCATCGACTCCCAGCAGCAACAACAGCAGCGCCAGCAGCAGTAGGCGTTACACGCAAGGATGCATCGGAGGAATCCCAGGCAGGAGAGGACTCGTCAGAATTGCCAGTGACATTGCCTGCAGGACTATTGGCATTCCTGGGGAAGGAGGAAATTGACACTGAGGGAGTTGGTGGGGTGGTTTGCGTGAGCTTGGTTACAAGAGGAAGGGATTTACTGGTCAGTGGACTGCTTCCGCTGTCACCCAAAGTTTTTGAACTTGTCACTGACTTATTATGAATGCGCTGCAGGTGACGTATAAGGGAGGATGTTCCGAGGTGGTTAACGTCCTTACCCCTACTTATTACAGCTTGACAAAGGGAACACACGGCTTGACACCTGTTGTCCGCATTTCTGTTGAAATAGTTCCACACTGAAGAGCTGATTTTTTTGGTATTTTCACCAGGCATGTCAACGGCCATATTCCTCCCACGGACAACAGGTGTCTCCCCGGGTGCCTGACTTAAACAAACCACCTCACCATCAGAATCCTCCTGGTCAATTTCCTCCCCAGCGCCAGCAACACCCATATCCTCCTCATCCTGGTGTACTTCAACACTGACATCTTCAATCTGACTATCAGGAACTGGACTGCGGGTGCTCCTTCCAGCACTTGCAGGGGGCGTGCAAATGGTGGAAGGCGCATGCTCTTCACGTCCAGTGTTGGGAAGGTCAGGCATCGCAACCGACACAATTGGACTCTCCTTGTGGATTTGGGATTTCGAAGAACGCACAGTTCTTTGCGGTGCTACTGCTTTTGCCAGCTTGAGTCTTTTCATTTTTCTAGCGAGAGGCTGAGTGCCTCCATCCTCATGTGAAGCTGAACCACTAGCCATGAACATAGGCCAGGGCCTCAGCCGTTCCTTGCCACTCCGTGTGGTAAATGGCATATTGGCAAGTTTACGCTTCTCCTCCGACAATTTTATTTTAGGTTTTGGAGTCCTTTTTTTACTGATATTTGGTGTTTTGGATTTGACATGCTCTGTACTATGACATTGGGCATCGGCCTTGGCAGACGACGTTGCTGGCATTTCATCGTCTCGGCCATGACTAGTGGCAGCAGCTTCAGCACGAGGTGGAAGTGGATCTTGATCTTTCCATAATTTTGGAACCTCAACATTTTTGTTCTCCATATTTTAATAGGCACAACTAAAAGGCACCTCAGGTAAACAATGGAGATGGATGGATACTAGTATACAATTATGGACGGACTGCCGAGTGCCGACACAGAGGTAGCTACAGCCGTGAACTACCGTACTATGTCTGCTGCTAATATAGACTGGTTGATAAAGAGATGTCGTAGTATGTATGTATGAAGAAGAAAGAAAAAAAAACCACGGTTAGGTGGTATACAATTATGGACGGACTGCCGAGTGCCGACACAGAGGTAGCCACAGCCGTGAACTACCGTACTGTACTGTGTCTGCTGCTAATATAGACTGGTTGATAAAGAGATGTCGTAGTATGTATGTATGAAGAAGAAAGAAAAAAAAACCACGGGTAGGTGGTATACAATTATGGACGGACTGCCGAGTGCCGACACAGAGGTAGCCACAGCCGTGAACTACCGTACTGTACTGTGTCTGCTGCTAATATAGACTGGTTGATAAAGAGATGTAGTAGTATGTATGTATAAAGAAGAAAGAAAAAAAAACCACGGGTAGGTGGTATACAATTATGGACGGACTGCCGAGTGCCGACACAGAGGTAGCCACAGCCGTGAACTACCGTACTGTACTGTGTCTGCTGCTAATATAGACTGGTTGATAAAGAGATGTCGTAGTATGTATGTATGAAGAAGAAAGAAAAAAAAACCACGGTTAGGTGGTATACAATTATGGACGGACTGCCGAGTGCCGACACAGAGGTAGCCACAGCCGTGAACTACCGTACTGTACTGTGTCTGCTGCTAATATAGACTGGTTGATAAAGAGATGTCGTAGTATGTATGTATAAAGAAGAAAGAAAAAAAAACCACGGTTAGGTGGTATACAATTATGGACGGACTGCCGAGTGCCGACACAGAGGTAGCCACAGCCGTGAACTACCGTACTGTACTGTGTCTGCTGCTAATATAGACTGGTTGATAAAGAGATGTCGTAGTATGTATGTATGAAGAAGAAAGAAAAAAAAACCACGGTTAGGTGGTATACAATTATGGACGGACTGCCGAGTGCCGACACAGAGGTAGCCACAGCCGTGAACTACCGTACTGTACTGTGTCTGCTGCTAATATAGACTGGTTGATAAAGAGATGTCGTAGTATGTATGTATAAAGAAGAAAGAAAAAAAAACCACGGTTAGGTGGTATACAATTATGGACGGACTGCCGAGTGCCGACACAGAGGTAGCCACAGCCGTGAACTACCGTACTGTACTGTGTCTGCTGCTAATATAGACTGGTTGATAAAGAGATGTCGTAGTATGTATGTATAAAGAAGAAAGAAAAAAAAACCACGGTTAGGTGGTATACAATTATGGACGGACTGCCGAGTGCCGACACAGAGGTAGCCACAGCCGTGAACTACCGTACTGTACTGTGTCTGCTGCTAATATAGACTGGTTGATAAAGAGATGTCGTAGTATGTATGTATGAAGAAGAAAGAAAAAAAAACCACGGTTAGGTGGTATACAATTATGGACGGACTGCCGAGTGCCGACACAGAGGTAGCCACAGCCGTGAACTACCGTACTGTACTGTGTCTGCTGCTAATATAGACTGGTTGATAAAGAGATGTCGTAGTATGTATGTATAAAGAAGAAAGAAAAAAAAACCACGGTTAGGTGGTATACAATTATGGACGGACTGCCGAGTGCCGACACAGAGGTAGCCACAGCCGTGAACTACCGTACTGTTCTGTGTCTGCTGCTAATATAGACTGGTTGATAAAGAGATGTAGTAGTATGTATGTATAAAGAAGAAAGAAAAAAAAACCACGGGTAGGTGGTATACAATTATGGATGGACTGCCGAGTGCCGACACAGAGGTAGCTACAGCCGTGAACTACCGTACTGTGTCTGCTGCGACTGGATGATAAATAATGATATAAAAAATATATATATATCACTACTGCAGCCGGACAGGTATATATATTATATAATGACGGACCTGCTGGACACTGTCTGTCAGCAGAATGAGTTTTTTATAGAATAAAAAAAAAAACACCACACAAGTGAAGTCACACGACGAGTGTTTAACTTTTTCAGGCAATCACAATATAGTATACTACTAACTATACTGGTGGTCAGTGTGGTCAGGTCACTGGTCAGTCACACTGGCAGTGGCACTCCTGCAGCAAAAGTGTGCACTGTTTAATTTTAATATAATATGTACTCCTGGCTCCTGCTATAACCTATAACTGGCACTGCAGTGCTCCCCAGTCTCCCCCACAATTATAAGCTGTGTGAGCTGAGCACAGTCAGATATATAATATATACATAGATGATGCAGCACACTGGGCTGAGCAGTGCACACAGATATGGTATGTGACTGTCTTGTACTCCTGGTTCCTGCTATAACCTATAACTGGCACTGCAGTGCTCCCCAGTCTCCCCCACAATTATAAGCTGTGTGAGCTGAGCACAGTCAGATATATAATATATACATAGATGATGCAGCACACTGGGCTGAGCAGTGCACACAGATATGGTATGTGACTGAGTCACTGTGTGTACCGTTTTTTTCAGGCAGAGAACAGATATATTAAATAAAACAACTGCACTGCTGGTGGTCACTGTGGTCAGTCACTAAACTCTGCACTCTCTTCTACAGTATCAGCCTCAGGTCAATCTCTCTCTCTCCTAATCTAAATGGAGAGGACGCCAGCCACGTCCTCTCCCTATCAATCTCAATGCACGTGTGAAAATGGCGGCGACGCGCGGCTCCTTATATAGAATCCGAGTCTCGCGAGAATCCGACAGCGTCATGATGACGTTCGGGCGCGCTCGGGTTAACCGAGCAAGGCGGGAAGATCCGAGTCGCTCGGACCCGTGAAAAAAAACATGAAGTTCGTGCGGGTTCGGATTCAGAGAAACCGAACCCGCTCATCTCTAGCACAAACTGGCTTTATTCTACCTAAGTTGCCCTCCCTCCAGTGTGTACTCCGAAAGAGTGTTTAGTGCAGCCGCTCACATTGTCAGCAATCGGCGTACGAGGTTACTTCCAGAAAATGTGGAGAAAATGATGTTCATTAAAATGAATTATAATCAATTCCTCCATGAAGACATTCACCAGCAATTGCCTCCAGAAAGTACACAGGGATCTGAGATGGTGGATTCCAGTGAGGACGAATTATTAATCTGTGAGGAGGGGAATGTACACAAGGAAAGGGGTGAGGAATTGGAGGATGATGATGATGAGGTGGACATCTTGCCTCTGTAGAGCCAGTTTGTGCAAGGAGAGATTGATTGCTTCTTTTTTTGGTGGGGGCCCAAACCAACCAGTAATTTCAGTCACAGTTGTGTGGCAGACGCTGTCGCTGAAATGATGGGTTCGTTAAAGTGTGCATGTCCTGTTTATACAACATAAGGGTGGGTGGGAGGGCCCAAGGACAATTCCATCTTGCACCTCTTTTTCTTTAATTTTTCTTTGCATCATGTCACGTGCTGTTTGGGGAGTATTTTTTTGAAGTGCCATCCTGCCGGACACTGCAGTGCCACTCCTAGATGGGCCAGGTGATTGTGTCGGCCACTTGTGTCGCTTAGCTTAGTCACACAGCGACCTTGGTGCGCCTCTTTTTTTCTTTGCATCATGTGCTGTTTGGGGACTATTTTTTAAATCTGCCATCCGGTCTGACACTGCAGTGCCACTCCTAGATGGGCCAGGTGTTTGTGTCGGCCACTTGTGTCGCTTAGCTTAGCCATCCAGCGACCTTGGTGCAAATTTTAGGACTAAAAATAATATTGTGAGGTGTGAGGTGTTCAGATTAGACTGGAAATGAGTGGAAATTATGGCTATTGAGGTTAATAATACTATGGGATCAAAATGACCCCTACATTCTATGATTTAAGCTGTTTTTTAGGGTTTTTTGAAAAAAACACCTGAATCCAAAACACACCCGAATCCGACAAAAAAATTTCGGTGAGGTTTTGCCAAAACGCGTCCCAATCCAAAACACGGCCGCGGAACCAAATCCAAAACCAAAACACAAAACCTGAAAAATGTCCGGTGCACATCACTAGTTTTGAGGTACTTTTATTCCATTTGACCTTTTTCGTGGCATATCATGGAGAATTTTGGGTGTCGGAATTGGTGGCTTCATCTTACGGATGAATGTGACTATTTTGCATGTGGATGTTGTTACAGGAGAGAGGTCTTTGCTATGAAGACTGCACCAGTCCAAAATGGACCAATTGGGTCTGGGTCAGTAGGTCACGATGGTGTCCTCAGGGGATGACCGGGTATGTCCGGTGGCTTTGGCCAATTTGTATGTGGGCGTACGGCCATCCTTCGGGGGAATCATGGCTTCTTCATGCACATGGTTTGCCTCTGACTAAATATCAGTTTGGTTGGATGCTCCGGCGCTGTCTTGCTGGTTTGGGCTTTTCTCCTGGAGACTTCAGCACGTACTTGTTTAGGATTGGAGCTCTCACCTATGCTGCATTTGCAGGCCCCTTAGTTAGTGTTCACTCTAGGCTGTTTTAGCAGGGCGCTGCGCCCTGCCCGTTTTTTAACAGGCAAAACCTGCCCTGCCCCTTTTGCGGCGCCCTGCTAGAACAGCCGCCCGCTCCCTGCCCTCCCGGCGTGAATAGATGCCGTGCGCATGCGCGCGGCATCCATTTACGCATTGGGAGAGGGCTGGGGGAAGCCCAGCACCGACGGAGGTGCTGGGCACGCCCCCAACAGTGATGTCGCCGGCCACAGACGCTCTCTATAGTAGCGTCTGTGGGCCGCACTGCCCCCTAAAATGACGGAGGTGTGACCACACCCCCTAATTTGCATGGCCGCGCCCCCATTTCGGGCAATGGTGGTCAGACAGTTATAAGTATTACATTTGGCCACTCCCTCAGTAGTTGTGCTGTTTTTTTTTTTCTGGTTAATGTTCGTTTAACTGGTTTTGCCTGTGGTGTTAACATCTTGTTAGTCTCCTCCAGTCCATACTTTCCATTGCCTATGCTTTGATCCATATTTGTAAACAAATTTTTAACTTTCAATTTATTTTCCCCTCAATTTTAGATGGGCTAATTGATGGTTTGGAGGTCTGGGTGGACGGTGTGAGGACACTGGGTTTATGTGCACTTATTATGGGAGCAGCCTTCAGAAAGGCTGCCCTTTACAGCTCTGTGCGGTTACCACAGTGCCCGGTATGGGTCGGGCATCACACAGTAAGGCCACAATAGCAAGGTACAAAACACACCTTTATTTCATATTTAACATTGCATATGAAAACCATAACCACCTTTGTAACACACTATACGGGTAGCACCACTACATAACAAACACAGACTAAACTACTATGAAAAACCACACAAGGAACTCTTCCCCCCCTAAGCAGTTAATAGTCACCTCAGGCAATATGTGAGCTGGGCACGGCGTGCTGGGAGGTTCCTGCTGTCTGCAAAAAGGCCAATGGTGAGCTGGTTGTGAGTTCTGGCTGTTCGGCCTGCTGGTGATGAATCCCGGCCGCTTGGCCTGCTTGTGATGAATCCTGGCCGCTTGGCCTGCTTGTGATGAATCCCGGCCGCTTGGCCTGCTTGTGAGGAATCCCGGCCGCTCGGCCTGCTTGTCCTCTATTCCTGAGAATAGGAGGCCCTGGGGAGTCACCAGCTTTTGGCCGGCCCACTCGACCCAATGACCTTGGACAGTTCCTATGAGAGCGGCTAGCCCTGGCTGTGTCTCTGCTGCTGTGGAGCTGGCTGGTGTCAATAAGCCTGGCTGGGACTGGAGGGATCTCAGCCTCCTCCACTCTGGTCCTGCCTCGCAAGGACAGTGACCATGAACAAATCCAATCTGAAGAACCCAGAGCTGCTGCCTTATCCTTCCATTTATCCCTCAGATCTGTGCAGGGATTGGCTGGCTTTTGAATCCTAGAAATGTAAAACGTCCCTTGAGCAACTTGGCTCCCTGCTGGGCTGGTGCCGGGGAGTCTGTAAAGGACCCTGGTAGAACAAAGCCAGGTAATTATGCTGATAAGGGGGTGGATCATAAGAGGATCATGAAATGAGTCACTGTTAACCCCTTGGAGTCATTTGTGATGTCACCGCCTTTTCCCTTGATTGTAGTTTTCTGCAAGTGGGGTTGTTTAGAGGGGGGTTTGTGCCAGCCCTGTACTTCCTGTACACATAGGTCCTTTAGTCACTGGGCTACGTTTAAGAAAACACATGTTCTGGGGTACGGGCCTGCATGGCTTAGGGGTGACTACTATCCGATGATCCTGGTGCAGGCCATACAAGGATCATCACAGACGGACACTCCGTTGTTTACTGGTCAGCTGAATTGATGTCTTCAGATGGGGCTCTGTCTTTGGTGGGACACACATTGTCCATTGTATTGGTGTACGGGGTATGTTGTGGCAGGATTTGAAGCCCACCAATCAATGGCCAGACAGAATGCATTAATCATAGCCTGGAACAATATCTATGAATATATTCAAACCTTCTGCAAGACAATTGGGTAGAGTTTCTCACTTTTGCTGAGTTTTCTCAGTTTTCATTCATCTAGTTTTTATTCATCTACTAAAGAAAGTCCATTGTATTTGAAAAAGTTTCCAAAAATTACATACAAAATTAGAGTAAGAAAACAACTTGTCATTAATCTTCAAGATGCTCAGCAAAAATGTAAGGACCAAGGCAGATAAACACAAGACAGCTCTGTTTTATTTTGATATTCAGGGTAAAATTTGTCCATCAAATATCTTCAAAAGTGTTATAGCATTTCAATGGTCCTCTCCCTGTTTCAATTTCACCAAAGTCCACTACTGTGATATTGATGTTACATCAACAGTTGGGTTAAAACCTAAAGATACTGCAGATCCAACTTGATTAACAGCAACTTACAGAAAGCCTTGAGTAAAATGGCATAAACCTGTCTGATACTATAGAGCAGGGGTGGCCAACCAGTTGTCAAATACTGTGACAGAGGCAACTTTCTAAAGGCCTAACAGCCATATATATGTACTACGGGATAGTACGTATATTATGCATACACATAATAATCACAATATCAAAGGTGACCTCATATTCACCATTATAGTCTAAAAGCATAACAGACTCCATTCTGGTTTTATTTTATAGAGGAAAGTATATTCTGATAATGTCGATATTATGTAAAACCATAAAGCTATACCTCTAGATACACTATTACCGTGGAGCCGCTATGGCCGCTGGACTGAATACACGTGCTATGCACTTTGTACGCTATTTGCGTACAGAGTCCCGCACGTGGTACGTACTTGGCGTACACACGCCGTGCTGAGTGTACAGAGTAAACTCAGCGTGCGCACACACAATTGATAACCTTTAAACCTTGTTAATGATACAATATAATGATATGATTACACTTTAAACCCTTAGCAGCCAAGTACTGCAACAATGTTATACCTTAAACCTTAAGTAGCGCCGATGGTATAAAGTAACCGCATTGCGTACACCTTATCAATACTTATACACTTTGGCCCTCATTCTGAGTTGTTAGCTCGGTAAATTTTATCGCATCACAGCGATTTTCCACTTAGTGCGCATGCGCAATGTCCGCAGTGCAACTGCGCCGAGTAAATTTGCTATGCAGTTAGGATTTTTACTCACGGCTTTTTCATCGTTCTGGTGATCGTAATGTGATTGACAGGAAGTGGGTGTTTCTGGGCGGAAACTGGCCGTTTTATGGGTGTGTGCGGAAAAACACTACCGTTTCTGGGAAAAACGCGGGAGTGGCTGGAGAAACGGAGGAGTGTCTGGGCGAATGCTGGGTGTGTTTGTGACGTCAAACCAGGAACGACAAGCACTGAACTGATCGCAGATGCCGAATAAGTCTGGAGCTACTCAGAAACTGCTAAGAGGTGTGTAATCGCAATTTTGAGAATCGTTCGTTCGCAATTTTAAGAAGCTATGATTCACTCTCAGTAGGCGGCGGCTTAGCGTGTGCAATGCTGCTAAAAGCAGCTTGCGAGCGAACAACTCGGAATGAGGGCCTTTATACAGATAAATACACTCAAAAACCCTTGCAGGAAAGTGAAGACCCAACACTGACTTGTAGTTGCAACCACAGGGTTCTAAGGCCACAGTGGATTAATTCCAAAAGGTAAACAGTACAAATTATACACTACAGGCTAACAAGATAAATCTAAACAGAATAATGGCTACAGTCAATGTACATACGTGAGAATGTTCGCAAGCGCAACCCGGCCGGTCCTCCGCTGGTTATACAGATAGCGTTCAGAGTCTTCTGACCGGCCAGGCAGCAACAGGCTTTTTTATACACTACTTCCATATACAATACAATGGTCACTGTAATCCCTTTGTCTATTGGACACAGAGATGTACCTTTTCATTACAGGAGTAGTCATATATTAATTTGAAAAGGTGGGCTATGTCTTTCTCAACTGCTCTGGATTCCCCCCGCATACATAATATACAGTAAATACAGTTTAAACCTATATTCTGCTTCTGCATCTAACTATCCTCAGGAACATGCGATCTTCCTCAAACCAACACGAGAATGTTTCCCTTAAAATACCCTACAGCTGGATACCAAACACCACCTTGTAACCTTGTTCTGTCCCCTCCTATCCTGTAAAGGTGAATCCCTTTGTTCTGTTACCATTTAAAACAGCTATTTCTTTCTGATGTGGTGCAGGGGGCTATGTGTACATTGTGCACTATTTGGGTTAAATATGTAATGTTCTAATAACCCTCTACGTGCTCACAAACTCCGCCATAAATACCCATAATTACACGCATGATCGCCGGAGCAATCCTACGCAAATTGCGGATATGTGCACGCATGGAGGACTGAGTGCACGAGCAGCTGGCATGTGCATGGGGTTAGTACATGGCATATGTATTGCAATATTTTTTTACTTTGACAGTCCACCCTTTGGCAGTCAACAACAACTGCCACTATCTAAACATTATACAGGAAAATCTACAATACATATCTACAGATGGTTGGATAAAAATCTACAATACATTATCCATAAAATAATTGGATAGTAGGAGGAGAGGTGTAGATGGGAAATGTGTGACCTAGTGGGATAGTAAAAGCATGTATGTATGAAATCATTGTCTTTGGGGCATGTATCATCGTGCCGTATATGTTCTAGATAAGCTTCGAGGTATTGCAAAGTATATATTAAATCCTTCTCATCCCGTATTAAGGGTCTGTAAGTGGGCCAACAAACACTACTGAGCTCTTTTCGGCTTCTTGTTCCAACAAATGGGGTGCACATTCAGTTGATGATACATAGAGGGGGAACATATGTGAGTGCTAATATATATGGATATCACCTGTCGACTATGTGTGTCACTAACTGAAGGTTATAGAGATGAAGATGAGACACATATGTACAATACGTTCACATAACATTTGTGCAATTGTTCTTGGGTGTTGGTTGAAGTCTTGTCCGGATGGGTGTATCTTTGCTGAAAGTGTTAATCAAAGTCTTTTCTGGATGGATGTATTGTTCATCAAAAGTCTTTTCTGAATGGGTATTGTTCCTCAAAGTCTTTCCCGAATGGATGTATTTTTGCTCGAGGGAAAACAAAGGAGAAACGGGTGAAAGAAAATGACCGTGGAATCACGTCTTATCACAATATTGTCTCTATTGATGGGTCATAAATTAAATCAGTTATTGTAACAATGCCCTCGCTCCTCAAACTCATCACTTTGGTACCGTGCTTGCGCCGCATTAAAATTCGAACACATCTAAATATCAAACCAATCATTATGACAACTCCCAGGATGCAAAGTAGGAACTTTCCTACACTCACGAGAACATTTTGAGCCCATTCTCCTAAACCTGAGAACCACTTTTGTGGGTTCAACCAGGAGACCCAGCCGGTCAGTTCATTACTCACAGCAGTGAGGGTAAGGTTGTGTCTCCTCCGGAACTCCCACTTCAACTCTAAGATATCGTCCATCTTTTGATCTATGACCTCGGTTGGGTCATCAGTGCAGTTTGTGATGTACGTGCAGCACTTCACACCATACTGAGTTGCTAAGGTGACACAGTACCCGCCTGTCACCACTGTGATATAATTTAGAACCATCCTGTGCTGGATCAGTTCCATTTTGTAAGCTTGCAACTCCCTCCCTTTATACCTGAAGGTGTCATCATACATCTCGGTGATATTATCTATCAGGTTCGCTAGCGCATGAATATACCTATAATTTATAATTCCTCTGGCGGTACGGGTGATATCTAACGCGAGTAGGAATTGAATCCCGGTGGATTTGTGGATCAAATCAGAGGCTGCGTGCTCTGTCCTATCTATGAGGTGTCTCTTAACGAAGTGCTCATAGTGAGTATGAGTGTAAGGAGCTTGAGCATTGCGGTGAACGTCTTTCATCTTATCATGGGTTATGGTCATTACTTCTGGCAACACTCTTCCAATGTAACACAATCCCTTTGAGTTTGGGGCAAGCCACTTATACGCCTTCCTCCCACATATGAAATAGGCATCATCGGGGAGAACATATGGGACAGAATATGACATTACCATATTGCAAACCTTCCAAGTGAAAAATCCTATCCCTATCTCTCTCATCTGTTCAGTACACGTATCAGGCTGTATGATATGCGCACAGTACCCTGGTGATACTTCTCCAACCTGCATGGTCCTACTTCCTAGAGTATACCTATACCGAAAATACCTTCCACCGTCGGCTATTTGGCGTATACGTTCTGAGTATACGGGCATTCTGTCGTCTCTGTGTGAAAATGCCATGGTTTGGTTATTCCATGTCACTTCCCAATTTCCCGGCTTTCGGTAATTGGAAATGTTGAAACATACTAAGGATCTATCCACATGATGTTGGTGGAGCTTCAAACTAGGGGGCCTAGAAATATTAAATTTCTTGTCCACCGGTCTCCCACCCCGTAATTCGAGTACCTCATCTATTGCTAAAGGATATGGTACTAGTCCTGACTTGCTCTGACCTTGAGGTACTTGTGAGCACACCCAGCATTCTTTCTGGTTTAAGACCTTACCCACTAATGAGTGATAATCACTCAATGGATGACGGTCCATGTTGATATTAAGGCTGGACTGACATCTCTGGATGCACCCATCCTCAACTATGTTTTCACAATTCCTACAAATACAATTTTCCTCAGCCAATAACCCTTCACAGTGCCTTCTAGTTTCTTCTGATACTCGCCTTTGCTCGGTGGATGTGTTGCTCTTGGAATTCTACAAATCTGTCCTTGCCATCAGAACCCATTCCAGATCCTTTCTCGACCTCTCTGGTACTCTCTCCGAAACAGACTGCTCAGGTCAACAACAGGGTCAACAGGAAAACCCGGAATGCAGTCTCTTGGGGTAAGTCCATCTTGTTAAGGGGAGAGAATTAGGAGCAAGGAAGGGGGGAAAGGAGGGAGATGGAGAAAATAATAAAAAAAAGAAAAAGAAAACTGGTATGACAACCGCCTCTAGTCTTGTTGTTCTCCGTGCTCAGATGCCGTCTCAACATTGCTGCCTCTCAGTCTTCCCGTAACAGACGCTCCAGTAATACAATATTCTTTCCGAGTCAGCGACCTTTCTGTAGGGAACATAAATCCTGTATTACAATGTGTTTAACTGTTGTGTGAACATAAATCATCCGTGGAAAATGGAAAAAAAAGAGAGAGAATAATAAAAAGAAAAATAGTCAGATTTCCGTTCACCTTCAGGCTGTCACACCATCATGTCCATCGGTATCTCTGCACAGTCTCCTTTCACCAGTATTTCCACTCTCCACCCTCTGTGCATGGCCAGGCACAATGATGCTGGTGAGATATACTGGGGTTGGGCAGACCTCTGAAAAGACCGAGTAGATATGTGACGTTTGAGCTGTAGTTCTGTCGGTGAATGTCAGAGATGAAAAGGAAACTTTAAAGATAGATCACAGAGTTTACCTGGCCGCCCCTGCATCTACAAGGAATGATCTACCAGCTACATCAACTGTGACCTCAGGTTTACTACCAAGGCTAGCAATCAACTTCACTGACTGCAAACTACATGTGCGTCCCAAAATTTTTCCCTGATTCAAATTACGTGTATCATAACTTTGCTCATGTTCTTGTCAAGGCTCTGGGGTTTTGGCTGATGTGGCTTCGTTGTCAGGGCTTTGATACTTACGGTCATCAGCTTATCCCCCTGTGACTCCCTGTGCTTAATGATGTTCCGATAGTGCTCGATAGCAGACTCTCTTAATGCAGCCACCAAAAAACCTCTCCAGTTAGGTTGAGTGGTTTGTACCCTTGTTCTCAATGTTTCTTTCAAGCCGTCCATTAATACGGACACAGCTACCTCTCTATGATGTACATTTCCCTTAATGTCCTCGACCCCAGTGTATCTAGCCATTTCCTGCAGTGCTCGATGGAAATATTCAGAAGCAGTTTCACCTTCTTTTTGTCTTACCTGTGGACACAACCTCACCTGTCCCTCCGCTAGGGGCCTTTGCTACTGTTCTTACTGGTTGGGCCATGCCCACTTGTGTGTCTTGTATGGTGGCTGCTAGAGAGAGTGCCGATATCGTGCTGGGCTCATCTTCTTGGTTGCAGTCCTGAGGGAAGTTTAAGATGGGATACAACTTGCACGGGTTAGCATTAATACATTTATCAAGTTCATTCTTATTATCATTAGTGATGTGCACCGGAAATTTTTCGGGTTTTGTGTTTTAGTTTTGAGTTCGGTTCCGCGGCCGTGTTTTGGGTTCGAACGCGTTTTGGCAAAACCACGCCGAATTTGTTTTGTCAGATTCGGGTGTTTAAAAAAACAAACCTAAAAAACAGCTTAAATCATAGAATTTGGGGGTCATTTTGATCCCATAAAATGATTAACCTCAATAACCATAATTTACACTCATTTCCAGTCTATTCTGAACACCTCACACCTCACAATATTATTTTTAGTCCTAAAATTTGCACCAAGGTCGCTGGATGGCTAAGCTAAGCGACCCAAGTGGCCGACACAAAAATCTGGCCCATCTAGGAGTGGCACTGCAGTGTCAGGCAGGATGGCCCTTCAAAAAAATACTCCCCAAACAGCACATGACGCAAAGAAAAAAAGAGGCGCAATGAGGTAGCTGTGTGACTAAGCTAAGCGACCCTAGTGGCCGACACAAACACCTGGCCCATCTAGGAGTGGCACTATAGTGTCAGGCAGGATGGCCCTTCCAAAAAATACTCCCCAAATAGCACGTGACGCAAAGAAAAAAAGAGGCGCAATGAGGTAGCTGTGTGACTAAGCTAAGCGACCCTAGTGGCCGACACGAACACCTGGCCCATCTAGGAGTGGCACTGCAGTGTCACGCAGGACGGCCCTTCCAAAAAATACTCCCCAAACATCACATGACGCAAGGAAAAAAAGAGGCGCAATGAGGTAGCTGTGTGACTAAGCTAAGCGACCCTAGTGGCCGACACAAACACCTGGCCCATCTAGGAGTGGCACTGCAGTGTCACGCAGGATGGCCCTTCCAAAAAATACTCCCCAAACAGCACATGACGCAAAGAAAAAAAGAGGCGCAATGAGGTAGCTGTGTGACTAAGCTAAGCGACCCTAGTGGCCGACACAAACACCTGGCCCATCTAGTATTGGCACTGCAGTGTCTCGCAGGATGGCCCTTCCAAAAAATACTCCCCAAACAGCACATGATGCAAAGAAAAAAAGAGGCGCAATGAGGTAGCTGTGTGACTAAGCTAAGCGACCCTAGTGGCCGACACAAACACCTGGCCCATCTAGGAGTGGCACAGCAGTGTCACGCAGGATGGCCCTTCCAAAAAATACTCCCCAAACAGCACATGACGCAAAGAAAAAAAGAGGCGCAATGAGGTAGCTGTGTGACTAAGCTAAGCGACCCTAGTGGCCGACACAAACACCTTGCCCATCTAGGAGTGGCACTGCAGTGTCACGCAGTATGGCCCTTCCAAAAAATACTCCCCAAACAGCACATGACGCAAAGAAAAAAAGAGGCGCAATGAGGTAGCTGTGTGACTAAGCTAAGCGACCCTAGTGGCCGACACAAACACCTGGCCCATCTAGGAGTGGCACTATAGTGTCAGGCAGGATGGCCCTTCCAAAAAATACTCCCCAAATAGCACGTGACGCAAAGAAAAAAAGAGGCGCAATGAGGTAGCTGTGTGACTAAGCTAAGCGACCCTAGTGGCCGACACGAACACCTGGCCCATCTAGGAGTGGCACTGCAGTGTCACGCAGGATGGCCCTTCCAAAAAATACTCCCCAAACATCACATGACGCAAGGAAAAAAAGAGGCGCAATGAGGTAGCTGTGTGACTAAGCTAAGCGACCCTAGTGGCCGACACAAACACCTGGCCCATCTAGGAGTGGCACTGCAGTGTCACGCAGGATGGCCCTTCCAAAAAATACTCCCCAAACAGCACATGACGCAAAGAAAAAAAGAGGCGCAATGAGGTAGCTGTGTGACTAAGCTAAGCGACCCTAGTGGCCGACACAAACACCTGGCCCATCTAGTATTGGCACTGCAGTGTCTCGCAGGATGGCCCTTCCAAAAAATACTCCCCAAACAGCACATGATGCAAAGAAAAAAAGAGGCGCAATGAGGTAGCTGTGTGACTAAGCTAAGCGACCCTAGTGGCCGACACAAACACCTGGCCCATCTAGGAGTGGCACAGCAGTGTCACGCAGGATGGCCCTTCCAAAAAATACTCCCCAAACAGCACATGACTCAAAGAAAAAAAGAGGCGCACCGAGGTCGCTGGATGACTAAGCTAAGCGACCCTAGTGGCCGACACAAACACCTTGCCCATCTAGGAGTGGCACTGCAGTGTCACGCAGTATGGCCCTTCCAAAAAATACTCCCCAAACAGCACATGACGCAAAGAAAAAAAGAGGCGCAATGAGGTAGCTGTGTGAGTAAGATAAGCGACCCTAGTGGCCGACACAAACACCGGGCCCATCTAGGAGTGGCACTGCAGTGTCACGCAGGATGGCCCTTCCAAAAAACCCTCCCCAAACAGCACATGACGCAAAGAAAAAAAGAGGCGCAATGAGGTAGCTGTGTGAGTAAGATAAGCGACCCTAGTGGCCGACACAAACACCGGGCCCATCTAGGAGTGGCACTGCAGTGTCACGCAGGATGGCCCTTCCAAAAAACACTCCCCAAACAGCACGTGACGCAAAGAAAAATTAAAGAAAAAAGAGGTGCAAGATGGAATTGTCCTTGGGCCCTCCCACCCACCCTTATGTTGTATAAACAGGACATGCACACTTTAACCAACCCATCATTTCAGTGACAGGGTCTGCCACACGACTGTGACTGAAATGACGGGTTGGTTTGGACCCCCACCAAAAAAGAAGCAATTAATCTCTCCTTGCACAAACTGGCTCTACAGAGGCACGATGTCCACCTCATCATCATCCTCCGATATATCACCGTGTACATCCCCCTCCTCACAGATTATCAATTCGTCCCCACTGGAATCCACCATCTCAGCTCCCTGTGTACTTTGTGGAGGCAATTGCTGCTGGTCAATGTCTCCACGGAGGAATTGATTATAATTCATTTTAATGAACATCATCTTCTCCACATTTTCTGGATGTAACCTCGTACGCCTATTGCTGACAAGGTGAGCGGCGGCACTAAACACTCTTTCGGAGTACACACTTGTGGGAGGGCAGCTTAGGTAGAATAAAGCCAGTTTGTGCGAGGGCCTCCAAATTGCCTCTTTTTCCTGCCAGTATAAGTACGGACTGTGTGACGTGCGTACTTGGATGCGGTCACTCATATAATCCTCCACCATTCTTTCAATGGTGAGAGAATCATATGCAGTGACAGTAGACGACATGTCCGTAATCGTTGTCAGGTCCTTCAGTCCGGACCAGATGTCAGCATCAGCAGTCGCTCCAGACTGCCCTGCATCACTGCCAGCGGGTGGGCTCGGAATTCTGAGCCTTTTCCTCGCACCCCCAGTTGCGGGAGAATGTGAAGGAGGAGATGTTGACAGGTCGCGTTCCGCTTGACTTGACAATTTTCTCACCAGCAGGTCTTTCAACCCCAGCAGACTTGTGTCTGCCGGAAAGAGAGATCCAAGGTAGGCTTTAAATCTAGGATCGAGCACGGTGGCCAAAATGTAGTGCTCTGATTTCAACAGATTGACCACCCGTGAATCCTTGTTAAGCGAATTAAGGGCTCCATCCACAAGTCCCACATGCCTAGCGGAATCGCTCCGTGTTAGCTCCTCCTTCAATGTCTCCAGCTTCTTCTGCAAAAGCCTGATGAGGGGAATGACCTGACAGGTGCATTCCACCTCCTATATCGTGCTCAATTGTATAGGCTTGAATGGCCTTTTGCTGCTCCTCCAACCTCTGAAGCATATAGAGGGTTGAATTCCACCTCGTTACCACTTCTTGCTTCAGATGATGGCAGGGCAGGTTCAGTTGTTTTTGGTGGTGCTCCAGTCTTCTGTACGTGGTGCCTGTAGGCCGAAAGTGTCCCGCAATTCTTCTGGCCACCGACAGCATCTCTTGCACGCCCCTGTCGTTTTTTAAAAAATTCTGCACCACCAAATTCAAGGTATGTGCAAAACATGGGACGTGCTGGAATTTGCCCATATTTAATGCACACACAATATTGCTGGCGTTGTCCAATGCCACAAATCCACAGGAGAGTCCAATTGGGGTAAGCCATTCCGCGATGATCTTCCTCAGTTGCCGTAAGAGGTTTTCAGCTGTGTGCGTATTCTGGAAACCGGTGATACAAAGCGTAGCCTGCCTAGGAAAGAGTTGGCGTTTGCGAGATGCTGCTACTGGTGCCGCCGCTGCTGTTCTTGCGGCGGGAGTCCATACATCTACCCAGTGGGCTGTCACAGTCATATAGTCCTGACCCTGCCCTGCTCCACTTGTCCACATGTCCGTGGTTAAGTGGACATTGGGTACAACTGCATTTTTTAGGACACTGGTGAGTCTTTTTCTGACGTCCGTGTACATTCTCGGTATCGCCTGCCTAGAGAAGTGGAACCTAGATGGTATTTGGTTACGGGGGCACACTACCTCAAGAAATTGTCTAGTTCCCTGTGAACTAACGGCGGATACCGGACGCACGTCTAACACCAACATAGTTGTCAAGGCCTCAGTTATCCGCTTTGCAGCAGGATGACTGCTGTGATATTTCATCTTCCTCGCAAAGGACTGTTGGACAGTCAATTGCTTACTGGAAGTAGTACAAGTGGGCTTACGACTTCCCCTCTGGGATGACCATCGACTCCCAGCAGCAACAACAGCAGCGCCAGCAGCAGTAGGCGTTACACGCAAGGATGCATCAGAGGAATCCCAGCCAGGAGAGGAATCGTCAGAATTGCCAGTGACATGGCCTGCAGGACTATTGGCATTCCTGGGGAAGGAGGAAATTGACACTGAGGGAGTTGGTGGGGTGGTTTGCGTGAGCTTGGTTACAAGAGGAAGGGATTTACTGGTCAGTGGACTGCTTCCGCTGTCACCCAAAGTTTTTGAACTTGTCACTGACTTATTATGAATGAGCTGCAGGTGACGTATAAGGGAGGATGTTCCGAGGTGGTTAACGTCCTTACCCCTACTTATTACAGCTTGACAAAGGCAACACACGGCTTGACACTTTTTGTCCGCATTTCTGTTGAAATACTTCCACACCGAAGAGCTGATTTTTTTGGTATTTTCACCAGGCATGTCAATGGCCATATTCCTCCCACGGACAACAGGTGTCTCCCCGGGTGCCTGACTTAAACAAACCACCTCACCATCAGAATCCTCCTGGTCAATTTCCTCCCCAGTGCCAGCAACACCCATATCCTCCTCATCCTGGTGTACTTCAACACTGACATCTTCAATCTGACTATCAGGAACTGGACTGCGGGTGCTCCTTCCAGCACTTGCAGGGGGCGTGCAAATGGTGGAAGGCGCATGCTCTTCATGTCCAGTGTTGGGAAGGTCAGGCATCGCAACCGACACAATTGGAGTCGGACTCTCCTTGTGGATTTGGGATTTCGAAGAACGCACAGTTCTTTGCGGTGCTACTGCTTTTGCCAGCTTGAGTCTTTTCATTTTTCTAGCGAGAGGCTGAGTGCTTCCATCCTCATGTGAAGCTGAACCACTAGCCATGAACATAGGCCAGGGCCTCAGCCGTTCCTTGCCACTCCGTGTGGTAAATGGCATATTGGCAAGTTTACGCTTCTCCTCCGACAATTTTATTTTAGGTTTTGGAGTCCTTTTTTTACTGATATTTGATGTTTTGGATTTTACATGCTCTGTACTATGACATTGGGCATCGGCCTTGGCAGACGACGTTGCTGGCATTTCATCGTCTCGGCCATGACTAGTGGCAGCAGCTTCAGCACGAGGTGGAAGTGGATCTTGATCTTTCCCTAATTTTGGAACCTCAACATTTTTGTTCTCCATATTTTAATAGGCACAACTAAAAGGCACCTCAGGTAAACAATGGAGATGGATGGATACTAGTATACTTATGGATGGACGAGCGACTGCCGACACAGAGGTAGCTACAGCCGTGGACTACCGTACTGTGTCTGCTGCTAATATAGACTGGATGATAATGAGATGAAATCAATATATATAATATCACACTAGTACTGCAGCCGGACAGGTAGATAGTATATTTATTATGTAATGATTGATGACGGACCTGCTGGACACTGTCAGCTCAGCAGCACTGCAGACTGCTACAGTAAGCTACTATAGTAGTATGTATAAAGAAGAAAGAAAAAAAAAACCACGGGTAGGTGGTATACACTTATGGATGGACGAGCGACTGCCGACACAGAGGTAGCTACAGCCGTGGACTACCGTACTGTGTCTGCTGCTAATATAGACTGGATGATAATGAGATGAAAGCAATATATATAATATCACACTAGTACTGCAGCCGGACAGGTAGATAGTATATTTATTATGTAATGACTGATGACGGACCTGCTGGACACTGTCAGCTCAGCAGCACCGCAGACTGCTACAGTTAGCTACTATAGTAGTATGTATAAAGAAGAAAGAAAAAAAAACACGGGTAGGTGGTATACACTTATGGATGGACGAGCGACTGCCGACACAGAGGTAGCTACAGCCGTGGACTACCGTACTGTGTCTGCTGCTAATATAGACTGGATGATAATGAGATGAAATCAATATATATAATATCACACTAGTACTGCAGCCGGACAGGTAGATAGTATATTTATTATGTAATGACTGATGACGGACCTGCTGGACACTGTCAGCTCAGCAGCACCGCAGACTGCTACAGTAAGCTACTATAGTAGTATGTATAAAGAAGAAAGAAAAAAAAAAAACCACGGGTAGGTGGTATACACTTATGGTATACACTTATATATATTATATATATATATATATATATATATATATATATATATATATATTATATACAATTATATATATATATATTAAACTGGTGGTGATTATTAAACTGGTGGTCAGGTCACTGGTCACACTATCAGCAACTTGCAAGTAGTACTCCTAAGCAGACAATCACAATATATATTATACTGGTGGTCAGGTCACTGGTCAGTGTGGTCACAATGGCAGTGTGGCACTCTGGCAGCAAAAATGTGCACTGTACGTTATATGTACTCCTGAGTCCTGCTCTCAGACTCTAACTGCTCCCCACTGTCAGTGTCTCCCCCACAAGTCAGATAATACAGTCACACTATCTATCACTTCAGCAAGTAGTAGTAGTAGTACTCCTCCTAATGCTCCCCAAAATTACTACTGTGTCTCTCTCTACTGTCTCACTCTCTTCTCGAATCTCTATAAACGGAGAGGACGCCAGCTACGTCCTCTCCCTATGAATCTCAATGCACGTGTGAAAATGGCGGCGACGCGCGGCTCCTTATATAGAATCCAAGTCTCGCGATAGAATCCGAGCCTCGCGAGAATCCGACAGCGTGATGATGACGTTCGGGGCGCGCTCGGGTTAACCGAGCAAGGCGGGAAGATCCGAGTCGCTCGGCCCCGTGTAAAAAAAACTGAAGTTCGGGCGGGTTCGGATTCCGAGGAATCGAACCCGCTCATCTCTAATTTTCACATGTGCATTGAGATTCATAGGGAGAGGACGTGGCTGGCGTCCTCTCCGTTTATAGAGAAGAGAGTGAGACTAGAGTAGAGAGAGACACAGTAGTAATTTTGGGGAGCATTAGGAGGAGTACTAGTAGTTACTTGCTGAAGTGATAGATAGTGTGACTGTATTATCTGACTTGTGGGGGAGACACTGACAGTGGGGAGCAGTTAGAGTCTGAGAGCAGGACTCAGGAGTACATATAACGTACAGTGCACACTTTTGCTGCCAGAGTGCCACACTGCCATTGTGACCACACTGACCACCAGTATAATATATATTGTGATTGTCTGCTTAGGACTCGGAGTACTACTTGCAAGTTGCTGATAGTGTGACCAGTGACCTGACCACAAGTTTAATAATCACCACCAGTTTAATATATATATATATATATATATATATATATATATATATATATATATATAATTGTATATAATATATATATATAATATTGTATACCACCTACCCGTGTTTTTTTTTTTTTTCATTCTTCTTTATACATACTACTATAGTAGCTTACTGTAGCAGTCTGCGGTGCTGCTGAGATGACAGTGTCCAGCAGGTCCGTCATCAGTCATTACATAATAAATATATATATACCTGTCCGGCTGCAGTACTAGTGTGATATTATATATATATATATATATATATATATTGATTTCATCTCATTATCATCCAGTCTATATTAGCAGCAGACACAGGACGGTAGTCCACGGCTGTAGCTACCTCTGTGTCGGCAGTCGCTCGTCCATCCATAATTGTATACCACCTACCCGTGTTTTTTTTTTTTTCTTTCTTCTTTATACATACTACTATTGTAGCTTACTGTAGCAGTCTGCGGTGCTGCTGAGCTGACAGTGTCCAGCAGGTCCGTCATCAGTCATTACATAATAAATATATATACCTGTCCGGCTGCAGTACTAGTGTGATATTATATATATATATATATATATATATATATATATATTGATTTCATCTCATTATCATCCAGTCTATATTAGCAGCAGACACAGTACGGTAGTCCACGGCTGTAGCTACCTCTGTGTCGGCAGTCGCTCGTCCATCCATAAGTATACTAGTATCCATCCATCTCCATTGTTTACCTGAGGTGCCTTTTAGTTGTGCCTATTAAAATATGGAGAACAAAAATGTTGAGGTTCCAAAATTAGGGAAAGATCAAGATCCACTTCCACCTCGTGCTGAAGCTGCTGCCACTAGTCATGGCCGAGACGATGAAATGCCAGCAACGTCGTCTGCCAAGGCCGATGCCCAATGTCATAGTACAGAGCATGTAAAATCCAAAACACCAAATATCAGTAAAAAAAGGACTCCAAAATCTAAAATAAAATTGTCGGAGGAGAAGCGTAAACTTGCCAATATGCCATTTACCACACGGAGTGGCAAGGAACGGCTGAGGCCCTGGCCTATGTTCATGGCTAGTGGTTCAGCTTCACATGAGGATGGAAGCACTCAGCCTCTCGCTAGAAAAATGAAAAGACTCAAGCTGGCAAAAGCACCGCAAAGAACTGTGCGTTCTTCGAAATCCCAAATCCACAAGGAGAGTCCAATTGTGTCGGTTGCGATGCCTGACCTTCCCAACACTGGACGTGAAGATCATGCGCCTTCCACCATTTGCACGCCCCCTGCAAGTGCTGGAAGGAGCACCCGCAGTCCAGTTCCTGATAGTCAGATTGAAGATGTCAGTGTTGAAGTACACCAGGATGAGGAGGATATGGGTGTTGCTGGCGCTGGGGAGGAAATTGACAAGGAGGATTCTGATGGTGAGGTTGTTTGTTTAAGTCAGGCACCCGGGGAGACACCTGTTGTCCATGGGAGGAATATGGCCGTTGACATGCCTGGTGAAAATACAAAAAAAAATCAGCTCTTCGGTGTGGAAGTATTTCAACAGAAATGCGGATAACATTTGTCAAGCCGTGTGTTGCCTTTGTCAAGCTGTAATAAGTAGGGGTAAGGACGTTAACCACCTCGGAACATCCTCCCTTATACGTCACCTGCAGCGCATTCATCATAAGTCAGTGACAAGTTCAAAAACTTTGGGCGACAGCGGAAGCAGTCCACTGACCAGTAAATCCCTTCCTCTTGTAACCAAGCTCACATAAACCACCCCACCAACTCCCTCAGTGTCAATTTCCTCCTTCCCCAGGAATGCCAATAGTCCTGCAGGCCATGTCACTGGCAATTCTGACGAGTCCTCTCCTGCCTGGGATTCCTCCGATGCATCCTTGCGTGTAACGCCTACTGCTGCTGGCGCTGCTGTTGTTGCTGCTGGGAGTCGATGGTCATCCCAGAGGGGAAATCGTAAGACCACTTTTACTACTTCCACCAAGCAATTGACTGTCCAACAGTCCTTTGCGAGGAAGATGAAATATCACAGCAGTCATCCTGCTGCAAAGCGGATAACTGAGGCCTTGGCATCCTGGGTGGTGAGAAAAGTGGTTACGGTATCCATCATTACTGCAGAGCCAACTAGAGACTTGTTGGAGGGACTGTGTCCCCGGTACCAAATACCATCTAGGTTCCATTTCTCTAGGCAGGCGATACCGAGAATGTACACAGACCTCAGAAAAAGAGTCACCAGTGTCCTAAAAAATGCAGCTGTACCCAATGTCCACTTAACCACGGACATGTGGACAAGTGGAGCAGGGCAGGGTCAGGATTATATGACTGTGACAGCCCACTGGGTAGATGTATGGACTCCCGCCGCAAGAACAGCAGCAGCGGCATCTCGCAAACGCCATCTCTTTCCTAGGCAGGCTACGCTTTGTATCACCGGTTTCCAGAATACGCACACAGCTGAAAACCTCTTACGGCAACTGAGGAAGATCATCGCGGAATGGCTTACCCCAATTGGACTCTCCTGTGGATTTGTGGCATCGGACAACGCCAGCAATATTGTGTGTGCATTAAATATGGGCAAATTCCAGCACGTCCCATGTTTTGCACATACCTTGAATTTGGTGGTGCAGAATTTTTAAAAAAACGACAGGGGCGTGCAAGAGATGCTGTCGGTGGCCAGAAGAATTGCGGGACACTTTCGGCGTACAGGCACCACGTACAGAAGACTGGAGCAACACCAAAAACGCCTGAACCTGTACTGCCATCATCTGAAGCAAGGAGTGGTAACGAGGTGGAATTCAACCCTATATATGCTTCAGAGGTTGGAGGAGCAGCAAAAGGCCATTCAAGCCTATACAATTCAGCACGATATAGGAGGGGGAATGCACCTGTCTCAAGCGCAGTGGAGAATGATTTCAACGTTGTGCAAGGTTCTGCTGCCCTTTGAACTTGCCACACGTGAAGTCAGTTCAGACACTGCCAGCCTGAGTCAGGTCATTCCCCTCATCAGGCTTTTGCAGAAGAAGCTGGAGACATTGAAGGAGGAGCTAACACGGAGCGATTTCGCTAGGCATGTGGGACTTGTGGATAGAGCCCTTAATTCGCTTAACAAGGATTCACAGGTGGTCAATCTGTTGAAATCAGAGCACTACATTTTGGCCACCGTGCTCGATCCTAGATTTAAAACCTACCTTGGATCTCTCTTTCCGGCAGACACAAGTCTGCTGGGGTTCAAAGACCTGCTGGTGAGAAAATTGTCAAGTCAAGCGGAACGCGACCTGTCAACATCTCCTCCTTCACATTCTCCCGCAACTGGGGGTGCGAGGAAAAGGCTCTGAATTCCGAGCCCACCCGCTGGCGGTGATGCAGGGCAGTCTGGAGCGACTGCTGATGCTGACATCTGGTCCGGACTGAAGGACCTGACAACGATTACGGACATGTCGTCTACTGTCACTGCATATGATTCTCTCCCCATTGAAAGAATGGTGGAGGATTATATGAGTGACCGCATCCAAGTAGGCACGTCACACAGTCCGTACTTATACTGGCAGGAAGAAGAGGCAATTTGGAGGCCCTTGCACAAACTGGCTTTATTCTACCTAAGTTGCCCTCCCACAAGTGTGTACTCCGAAAGAGTGTTTAGTGCCGCCGCTCACCTTGTCAGCAATCGGCGTACGAGGTTACTTCCAGAAAATGTGGAGAAGATGATGTTCATTAAAATGAATTATAATCAATTCCTCCGTGGAGACATTGACCAGCAGCAATTGCCTCCACAAAGTACACAGGGAGCTGAGATGGTGGATTCCAGTTGGGACGAATTGATAATCTGTGAGGAGGGGGATGTACACGGTGATATATCGGAGGATGATGATGAGGTGGACATCTTGCCTCTGTAGAGCCAGTTTGTGCAAGGAGAGATTAATTGCTTCTTTTTTGGTGGGGGTCCAAACCAACCCGTCATTTCAGTCACAGTCGTGTGGCAGACCCTGTCACTGAAATGATGGGTTGGTTAAAGTGTGCATGTCCTGTTTATACAACATAAGGGTGGGTGGGAGGGCCCAAGGACAATTCCATCTTGCACCTCTTTTTTCTTTTATTTTTCTTTGCGTCATGTGCTGTTTGTGGAGTATTTTTTGGAAGGGCCATCCTGCGTGACACTGCAGTGCCACTCCTAGATGGGCCCGGTGTTTGTGTCGGCCACTAGGGTCGCTTATCTTACTCACACAGCTACCTCATTGCGCCTCTTTTTTTCTTTGCGTCATGTGCTGTTTGGAGAGTGTTTTTTGGAAGGGCCATCCTGCGTGACACTGCAGTGCCACTCCTAGATGGCCCAGGTGTTTGTGTCGGCCACTAGGGTCGCTTATCTTACTCACACAGCTACCTCATTGCGCCTCTTTTTTTCTTTGCGTCATGTGCTGTTTGGGGAGTGTTTTTTGGAAGGGCCATCCTGCGTGACACTGCAGTGCCACTCCTAGATGGACCAGGTGTTTGTGTCGGCCACTAGGGTCGCTTATCTTACTCACACAGCTACCTCATTGCGCCTCTTTTTTTCTTTGCGTCATGTGCTGTTTGGGGAGTGTTTTTTGGAAGGGCCATCCTGCGTGACACTGCAGTGCCACTCCTAGATGGGCCAGGTGTTTGTGTCGGCCACTAGGGTCGCTTATCTTACTCACACAGCTACCTCATTGCGCCTCTTTTTTTCTTTGCGCCATGTGCTGTTTGGGGAGTGTTTTTTGGAAGGGCCATCCTGCGTGACACTGCAGTGCCACTCCTAGATGGACCAGGTGTTTGTGTCGGCCACTAGGGTCGCCTATCTTACTCACACAGCTACCTCATTGCGCCTCTTTTTTTCTTTGCATCATGTGCTGTTTGGGGAGTGTTTTTTGGAAGGGCCATCCTGCGTGACACTGCAGTGCCACTCCTAGATGGGCCAGGTGTTTGTGTCGGCCACTAGGGTCGCTTATCTTACTCACACAGCTACCTCATTGCGCCTCTTTTTTTCTTTGCGTCATGTGCTGTTTAAAGAGTGTTTTTTGGAAGGGCCATCCTGCGTGACACTGCAGTGCCACTCCTAGATGGGCCAGGTGTTTGTGTCGGCCACTAGGGTCGCTTATCTTACTCACACAGCTACCTCATTGCGCCTCTTTTTTTCTTTGCGTCATGTGCTGTTTGGGGAGTGTTTTTTGGAAGGGCCATCCTGCGTGACACTGCAGTGCCACTCCTAGATGGCCCAGGTGTTTGTGTAGGCCACTAGGGTCGCTTATCTTACTCACACAGCTACCTCATTGCGCCTCTTTTTTTCTTTGCGTCATGTGCTGTTTGGGGAGTGTTTTTTGGAAGGGCCATCCTGCGTGACACTGCAGTGCCACTCCTAGATGGGCCAGGTGTTTGTGTCGGCCACTAGGGTCGCTTATCTTACTCACACAGCTACCTCATTGCGCCTCTTTTTTTCTTTGCGTCATGTGCTGTTTGGGGAGTGTTTTTTGGAAGGGCCATCCTGTGTGACACTGCAGTGCCACTCCTAGATGGACCAGGTGTTTGTGTCGGCCACTAGGGTCGCCTATCTTACTCACACAGCTACCTCATTGCGCCTCTTTTTTTCTTTGCGTCATGTGCTGTTTGGGGAGTGTTTTTTGGAAGGGCCATCCTGCGTGACACTGCAGTGCCACTCCTAGATGGGCCAGGTGTTTGTGTCGGCCACTAGGGTCACTTATCTTACTCACACAGCTACCTCATTGCGCCTCTTTTTTTCTTTGCGTCATGTGCTGTTTGGGGAGTGTTTTTTGGAAGGGCCATCCTGCGTGACACTGCAGTGCCACACCTAGATGGACCAGGTGTTTGTGTCGGCCACTAGGGTCGCTTATCTTACTCACACAGCTACCTCATTGCGCCTCTTTTTTTCTTTGCATCATGTGCTGTTTGGGGAGTGTTTTTTGGAAGGGCCATCCTGCGTGACACTGCAGTGCCACTCCTAGATGGGCCTGGTGTTTGTGTCGGCCACTAGGGTCGCTTATCTTACTCACACAGCTACCTCATTGCGCCTCTTTTTTTCTTTGCGTCATGTGCTGTTTAAAGAGTGTTTTTTGGAAGGGCCATCTTGCGTGACACTGCAGTGCCACTCCTAGATGGGCCCGGTGTTTGTGTCGGCCACTAGGGTCGCTTATCTTACTCACACAGCTACCTCATTGCGCCTCTTTTTTTCTTTGCGTCATGTGCTGTTTGGGGAGTGTTTTTTGGAAGGGCCATCCTGCGTGACACTGCAGTGCCACTCCTAGATGGGCCAGGTGCTTGTGTCGGCCACTAGGGTCGCTTATCTTACTCACACAGCTACCTAATTGCGCCTCTTTTTTTCTTTGCGTCATGTGCTGTTTGGGGAGTGTTCTTTGGAAGGGCCATCCTGCGTGACACTGCAGTGCCACTCCTAGATGGGCCAGGTGTTTGTGTCGGCCACTAGGGTCGCTTAGCTTAGTCATCCAGCGACCTCGGTGCAAATTTTAGGACTAAAAATAATATTGTGAGGTGTGAGGTATTCAGAATAGACTGAAAATTAGTGGAAATTATGGTTTATGAGGTTAATAGTACTTTGGGATCAAAATGACCCCCAAATTCTATGATTTAAGCTGTTTTTTAGTGTTTTTTTAAAAAAAAAAACACCCGAATCCAAAACACACCCGAATCCGACAAAAAAAATTCGGTGAGGTTTTGCCAAAACGCGGTCGAACCCAAAACACGGCCGCGGAACCGAACACAAAACCAAAACACAAAACCCGAAAAATTTCAAGTGCACATCTCTAGTTACCACCTCTTGCTTCAGATGATGGCAGGGCAGGTTCAGTTGCTTTTGGTGGTGCTCCAGTCTTCTGTACGCGGTGCCTGTACGGCGAAAGTGGCCCACAATTCTTCTGGCCACCGACAGCATCTCTTGCACGCCCCTGTCGTTTTTTAAATAATTCTGCACCACCAAATTCAAGGTATGTGCAAAACATGGGACGTGCTGGAATTTGCCCATATTTAATGCACACACAATATTGCTGGCGTTGTCCGATGCCACAAATCCCCAGGAGAGTCCAATTGGGGTAAGCCATTCTGCGATGATCTTCCTCAGTTGCCGTAAGAGGTTTTCAGCTGTGTGCGTATTCTGGAAACCGGTGATACAAAGCGTAGCCTGCCTAGGAAAGAGTTGGCGTTTGCGAGATGCTGCTACTGGTGCCGCTGCTGCTGTTCTTGCGGCGGGAGTCCATACATCTACCCAGTGGGCTGTCACAGTCATGTAGTCCTGAGTCTGCCCTGCTCCACTTGTCCACATGTCCGTGGTTAAGTGGACATTGGGTACAACTGCATTTTTTAGGACACTGGTGCGTCTTTTTCTGACGTCCGTGTACATTCTCGGTATCGCCTGCCTAGAGAAGTGGAACCTAAATGGTATTTGGTAATGGGGGCACACTACCTCAAGCAATTGTCTAGTTCCCCATGAACTAACGGCGGATACCGGACGCACGTCTAACACCAACATAGTTGTCAAGGCCTCAGTTATCCGCTTTGCAACAGGATGACTGCTGTGATATTTCATCTTCCTCGCAAAGGACTGTTGGACAGTCAATTGCTTACTTTACTTTGAGTGTTGGATGAACACTCTATTTTTATGTGTATTCCTGCTGCATGGTTTTGCTTGTTTTGCGCACACTTGTAACACCTAAAATATTTCTTTCACTACTGGAAGTAGTACAAGTGGTCTTCCGACTTCCCCTCTGGGATGACCATCGACTCCCAGCAGCAACAACAGCAGCGCCAGCAGCAGTAGGCGTTACACTCAAGGATGCATCGGAGGAATCCCAGGCAGGAGAGGACTCGTCAGACTTGCCAGTGACATGGCCTGCAGGACTATATGCTTTCCTGGGTAAGGAGGAAATTGACACTGAGGGAGTTGGTGGGGTGGTTTGCGTGAGCTTGGTTACAAGAGGAAGGGATTTACTGGTCAGTGGACTGCTTCCGCTGTCGCCCAAAGTTTTTGAACTTGTCACTGACTTATTATGAATGCGCTGCAGGTGACGTATAAGGGAGGATGTTCCGAGGTGGTTAACGTCCTTACCCCTACTTATTACAGCTTGACAAAGGCAACACACGGTTTGACACCAGTTGTCCACATTTCTGTTGAAATACTTCCACACTGAAGAGCTGATTTTTTTGGTATTTTCACCTGGCATGTCAACGGCCATATTCCTCCCACGGACAACAGGTGTCTCCCCGGGTGCCTGACTTAAACAAACCACCTCACCATCAGAATCCTCCTGGTCAATTTCCTCCCCAGCGCCAGCAACACCCATATCCTCCTCATCCTGGTGTACTTCAACACTGACATCTTCAATTTGACTATCAGGAACTGGACTGCGGGTGCTCCTTCCAGCACTTGCAGGGGGCGTGCAAATGGTGGAAGGCGCAAGCTCTTCCCGTCCAGTGTTGGGAAGGTCAGGCATCGCAACCGACACAATTGGACTCTCCTTTGGGATTTGGGATTTCGAAGAACGCACAGTTCTTTGCTGTGCTTTTGCCAGCTTAAGTCTTTTTTTTTTTTTTCTAGCGAGAGAATGAGTGCTTCCATCCTCATGTGAAGCTGAACCACTAGCCATGAACATAGGCCAGGGCCTCAGCCATTCCTTGCCACTCCGTGTGATAAATGGCATATTGGCAAGTTTACGCTTCTCCTCAGACGCTTTTAATTTTGATTTTTGGGTCATTTTACTGAACTTTTGTTTTTTGTATTTTACATGCTCTGTACTATGACATTGGGCATCGGCCTTGGCAGACGACGTTGATGGCATTTCATCGTCTCGGTCATGACTAGTGGCAGCAGCTTCAGCACGAGGTGGAAGTGGATCTTGATCTTTCCCTATTTTTTTAACCTCCACATTTTTGTTCTCCATATTTTAATGCGCACAACTAAAAGCCACCACAGGTATACAATGTAGATGGATGGATAGTATAGTATTATATTACTTATGGACGACGAGTGCACTGACGACACAGAGTTAGGTACAGCAGTGGCATACCCTACTGCTTATATATATAATATACTGTATATAACGGACCTGGTGGACACTGTCAGCAGACTGCTTAACTCTAGTATGAAGAAAAAAAAGCCACCACAGGTATACACTGTAGATGGATGAATAGTATAGTATTATATTACTTATGGACGACGAGTGCACTGACGACACAGAGGTAGGTACAGCCGTGGCCTACCGTACTGCTTATATCTATAATATACTGTATAATAATAATAACGGACCTGGTGGACACTGTCAGCAGACTGCTAAACTAGTATGAAGAAAAAAAAAGCCACCACAGGTATACAATGTAGATGGATGGTTATACTATAGCATAGTATTATATTACTTATGGACGACGAGTGCACTGACGACACAGAGGTAGGTACAGCCGTGGCCTACCGTACTGCTATATATAATATAATAATAAATATAATATACTGTATAATAATAATAACGGACCTGGTGGACACTGTCAGCAGACTGCTAAACTAGTATGAAGAAAAAAAAAACCACCACAGGTATACAATGTAGATGGATGGATAGTATACAGTATTATATTACTTATGGACAACGAGTGCACTGATGACACAGAGGTAGGTACAGCCGTGGTATACCGTACTGCTATATATAATATAATAATAAATATAATAATATACTGTATAATAATAAATAATAACGGACCTGGTGGACACTGTCAGCAGACTGCTAAACTAGTATGAAAAAAAAAAAAAGCCACCACAGGAGTGTTTTTCAGGCAGACAAACGTATACTGGACTGGTGGTCACTGTCAGCAAAACTGTGCACTGTACTCCTGCTACAACTGCTCCTCAGTCCCCACAATTAAGCAGTGTGAGCACTCAGCACAGATATATCATGCAGCACTGCACACTGAGTGAGCACAGATATGGTAGAGTGTTTTTTTCAAGCAGAGAAACAAAGGATTAAACTCACTGGAGGTATAATCAAAACCCTGCACTGAACTCCCTAACAGCTGCTCCCCGTCCCCAATCCTCCCCACAATTATAAGTAAGTCACTCAGTCTTTACTCAGTCTTACTCTTTTCTACTATAAGGGAGAGGACGCCAGCCACGTCCTCTCCCTATCAATCTCGATGCACGTGTGAAAATGGCGGCGACACGCGGCTCCTTATATAGAATCCGAATCTCGCGAGAATCCGACAGCAGGATGATGACGTTCGGGCGCGCTCGGGTTAACCGAGCAAGGCGGGAGGATCCGAGTCGCTCGGACCCGTGGAAAAAAAGGTGACGTTCGGGCGGGTTCGGATCCCGAGGATCCGAACCCACTCATCACTAATTATCATTACTACATTTATCAATTTTACTCTTAGCATATATCAGTATGTCATTGTCTGTAGCCACTTTCTCCCCTGTAATATACGGTGGTGGTGGTGCAGTTGCAATCAGTTTCCTGCCAGGGTTGGAATCAGCTGCGTGAGCTAGATCCCTTTGCATATCACTCTCTCGTTGCCATAAATGTAAACAGTTTGAGTGTCTGATCCTTTCTTTTCCGGATTTTAACAGACATATCCTAATCCTTAAATTCTGCAACACCTCTGTATTAAAACTGCCTATTTTAGGGAATGGTTCCCTATCTTCCGCAGTCATACGTTCCCATTCATTGCATAAAACCTCTACGTGTGATCCATATTTCTCACACATTGGGGTAAATTTACTAAGGTGGGAGATTTTTAGAACTGGTGATGTTGCCCATAGCAACCAATCAGATAATATCTATTATCTACTAGAAGCAGCTTGATATCTGATTGGTTGCCATAGGCAACATCACCAGTTCTAAAAATCTCCCACCTTAGTAAATTTACCCCATTATGTACCTCGCCGACCCCTTGGGCCGCGGAATATCAACCTGAACCCTGGTTTATCGTCCCTTACTTAAGCAACTGGCCCCCATCTTTTGCAGGTATTGCCTTCTCAGCGAATTCCTACAAAAAAACTAAATACTCAGTGATAAGGCAACGGTGAAAGTACAACGAGTGCTCTCACCCACTCACGCCCACGTTGGCCAATACACCTAAACACTGTCATCAGCGCCGGTCGTACCCAACCTAGGGCCCTATGTAACCTCTATTTACTGAGAGTGTGTGGGAGTGACTTACCCTAACCAGTAAATATTGGTCGTTGGAGATTTCCTGAGTGACCAACGAAACTCCCTTAAAACAAAAAAATTGTTACACAAATCACGTTGCGTGTGCTACACCTAGCGCTTATGATCCCGCAATTTTACGCAAAAGTCGTAAAAGGGCATCACGTTGAGCTACATTTCGTACAGACGAACGAACGGTCCAATCGCACAGTGTTAAGGTAACTGTTACTTATCCGCTGTACGACCAATGGAATCGTTTTTCAGGCTGCGAAACCTCTGCCGGAGCATTTCTGATCGGGCCTATATGGGTTCTACGCCAACCACCTGGGCTGCGCTCTCTAAACAAAACCTTGCTGACCTTTTAGGCCGCGGTATTCAGAGCTTCGCTTGACTTTGTCAGCGGTTTTCTGACTTCGCTGACCTCTTGGTCTGCTGTTCTCTACTTTGCTCCTTTGTACCTTAATCAATGTTAACGTGAGCAAGCCACTCTCACGCCACCAAGTGTCCACTCACCTGGTGTGGTCTCCTACGGGATCCCGAATTCCCTGGGTCCACAAAACCTTTATTGTTTGCACACTCACGCTCGTTCACTCATATACACTTTGGTTTTTCTGTACAGAAAATTAACTTTCATTCAGATAAAACAGCCTTAGTACCAGAGGTAATACAGTAAAAAAGGTATTTAAACTATATATTGGACACTGATCAATTTGTGCTATTATCGCGTGGCTACCGTCTCACGCCTAAAATAAAACAATGCTATTGTTTAATTTGTACTTAGCGGTCGTACCCTTTACGCATGTTGCGTAAACACGCCACGTGCGTAGGCCTTTACGTAGCATACGCAGTCCCGTACTTTGTTCGAGACACGTGTACAAAGGCCGTACATCTGCAGTACTACAAATCCCACAATTCTATAAATGTAAGCGATATTAACTATAATCGCTCACTTAACACTACACACAGTTTCTTCTGTATAAACCTTTACAACTAGGCCAGGCTGCATGTGCGTCTTACACTTATTTCTTAAATATTAACTCTATATTTAAACTAAAGAGCAACAAAACATTTTTCAGTACAGGTCAAAATGAATCTAATAATCCTCAATAATTCAAATGGTATGATTCAGATTGGATAGCTATCTTGCAGAACATACACTGATATAAATATACACATAATTATAATATTATATATATGTACCATTCACTGGTCTCCTGAGACTCATTTACCCATTAAGTGCTTCTAATTTGCATATGAATGCTATGTGCTATTGGTTGCCTGTAAAGGTGGTTTTTTTTTTTCACTGTTAGGAAAAAGCAGTTACACAGGTTAATTTGCATTTCAATGGCTATCTTACAGCAAGCAGAGTTAACTGAATCCTAGAGGTAGAAGGAAAAAAAACACTTTGTTTTTATCTGTGTGTACTTCTTACATCAAGTATCCATCTCACTATTAACTTTCACTAGGCCCCATCTGAAACTATTTGTAAATGACTATGGCATGGGTTAAATAAATGCATTGGTAACTCATAAATGGTGATTGTGACCAAGAAAGCTGATTATTCTTGAGCAGACTGAAAATCAGCCATTTAGAAAAATGACCTTCCCAAAATGGCCACTGCTCCTCCCCCTTCAACATCCATGAGGGTTACACAAAATGGTGGACAGGCCATGTGGTTAGTCCAAAATGGAGGACAAACCATGCGGCTTACTTTGTCACAAAGAAATCACACATCATACAAGCCCCTGAAGTTATTTTAGGCCTGAGTTAAAAAAAAAACCACTATATCAAGGCTTTTCCAGCAACTTTTAAATTTACTTTTACCCTACTTAACAGATAAGCAATCCAATCTGAATAAAACACAATATGACTAATTCGAACCTTGTTTTGCAACAATATGATCAGATATGCAGAGTACAAAATACAGGTGTATGCGTGTATTGTGTGCGCATTTTGCGCCAAACAGAAATTCACAGACTTTAAAAATAGCTTTGCGTTCTTACCTTCCAGATTCCACCAGTATCCCAACAAACCTTGCAGAGCAGACGCTTATCTTATCAGCACTAGTGTATCCACCAACCAGGAGAAGGTTTATGTGGGATACCTTCCCGCCCTTTGCTGATAGATAAAGGCTGCTGTACTCTGCTAGGCTGTGGGTATGAGGAAAAACTGGACGAGCTCCCTATTGATAATGTCGATATTATCTTAAACCATAAAGCTATACCTCTAGATTGTTATGCACACCAGTGCCTGCAGGAAAGTACTGGTGTCAGGACTGTTATGCACTCCAGTGCCTGCAGGAATGTACTGGTGTTTGAACTGTTATGCAAAACACATGGACTCACAGACAGACTAGGGAATATGACATAACGTACACAGAAGGTGGAAGGGTAACAAAATACACACAACGTGAACAGAGAAGCCCAGAGGCTAAGGAACAGGGTATCTCCCTTGTATTAGAACTGCTCAGATGTGAAAAGCAAGATGTTGTGTTTTTAATACATAGAAAACCCGAAATGCTGTTGCTAAGGGCAACAGCAAAACCCTAAAGGGTTACCAACGGGTGTGGCAGTAAACTCCTTGGTCAGAGATGGAATGATAGACACAAGGAGATTCTCCACAATCCTAATTCTCACTTGCAGTGCACAGGTTCGGTTTACTGCCACTAAACTGACCCCTGACACCTAGCACAGTGAGACAGGATTAGACAGGCAAGTCTTAGAATACAGCCGCAAACTTGCTAAGTTCACAGAGTAGTAACAGAACCCCAGCAAGCTGAACGACTGACTCCAGTCTTACTGCTAGGTCTGGATTGGCAGAGTGTAATACCAAATCCCCAGGCCTATTTGCAGTAAGCAACAAACAAATACAAAGCTACACAGTACTGGCTAACTTTCAGAAACTGACTAACCAACAAAGATTCAGCAGCATCTGCTTACCCTGAAAAGAGGCCTTATAAAGCAGGTGCTGTCCACGCCCCACTCAGACCTCACAGACTGTGAGCACAAAAACCAGCACCGGATCCCCTGCCATGCACAGAGCCTATAACCACTGCACAGCAAAAGACCCGAACCGGAGTATCAGCTGCGCTCAGGTTACTCCGCTAGCACTTGTCTCCCGGTTGCCATGACGACGTGGCAGCACAGGGCAGGAGACCCTAACAGTACCCCCCCTCTGACGAGGGGTCAATGAACCCCTACCACCGGGTTTATCGGGGAACTGCGAGAAGAAAGAGCGTATCAGTCTGGGGGCATGAAGATCACAACTGCGCACCCACGACCGCTCCTCCGGGCCATACCCCTTCCAGTGCACCAAAAATGACAGCCGACCCCGAACCACCTTGGAGTCAAGAATCCTTTCAACAACAAACTCCCTCTGGCCACGTATCAGAAGAGGGGAAGGTCTTCCACTGGAAGAAGGATTACTAATCGCCCGTTTTAAAAGGGAACAATGAAATGTTTTATTGATACCCAAAGAACGGGGCAGATCTAACTGAAATGCCACCGGATTGATAACCCTGGTGATCTTATAAGGGCCGATGAACCGGGGGCCTAACTTATGAGATGGCTGTCTCAACTTCAAATTCTTGGTAGACAACCAGACGAAGTCTCCTAATTTGAAGCTGCAGGGTCTTTTCCGCTTATCAAAAACCCTTTTGGTCACTAATGACACAGACACAAGGGCTTTCTTCACTTTCCGCCAAATACCTCTAAGGACCGAAACCACAGAGGAACCACCAGGCGTGGAGTCCAGGGGGTCAAAAGAATTGGCCTTAGGATGATGCCCATACACACAAAGGAAGGGAGAGATCCCTGTAGCAGAGTGAGCCGCGTTGTTATAGGCAAACTCCGCCATGGACAGATGAGCAACCCAGTCAGTCTGACACTTGGAGACATAACACCTGAGGAACTGCTCCAAGGACTGGTTCACCCTTTCAGTCTGCCCATTAGACTGCGGATGGTAGCCCGACGACAAGCTGACAGAAATCTGGAGATCGGAACAAAATGCCCTCCAGAATTTGGCCACAAACTGGGATCCGCGGTCAGAGACCACATCAAGTGGCAACCCGTGGAGACGCACAACATGCAGCATAAATAATTCAGACAGGCGTCTGGCCGATGGCAGCCCAACCAGTGGAACGAAGTGCGCCATCTTCGAAAACCTGTCAACGACAACCCAGATGGCTGTCATCCCCGAGGATTTGGGCAAGTCCACCACAAAATCCATTGAAATGTGGGTCCATGGCTTAGATGGGATAGAGAGTGGATGTAGTGGGCCAACAGGAACCCCTCTAGGAGTCTTATTTCGGGCACAGATGTCACATGCCCGAACCCACTGATCCACATCCTTAGCCACCGAGGGCCACCACACCGCCCTAGATAGCAACTCCCGAGTTCTGGCAATACCCGGGTGACCTGCAGACTTCTTGGCATGGAATTCCAGGAACACTCGCTGTCTTAACCTAGGAGGCACAAACAAAAGACCTACCGGAAGGTCTGGAGGAGCCTGCTCCTGTGCTCTAAGGACTAATGATAAGAGGTCCTGGGTAATGCCCACTTTAATACATGATGGGGAAACAATGGGCAACGGCTCCTCGGTGGTCTCCTGGATTGGAGCAAAACTCCGCGAGAGCGCATCAGCCTTGATGTTTTTTGACCCAGGGCGATATGTTATCAAAAAATTAAAGCGAGCAAAAAACAAAGCCCATCGTGCCTGCCTGGCATTGAGACGCTTCGCTGACTCTAAATATGCCAGATTCTTATGGTCAGTGAGAATTGAGACCACAAACTTAGCCCCCTCAAGCCAGTGTCTCCACTCCTCGAGTGCATCCTTAATAGCCAACAATTCCCGGTTACCCACGTCATAATTCATCTCGGCAGGCGAAAATTTACGGGAAAAGTAAGCACAGGGATGAAGGCGATTATCTGACACTCCCATCTGAGAAAGCACTGCCCCAATACCCATCTCAGAGGCATCCACCTCCACCACAAAAGGACGCTCTGGATCTGGGTGTCGCAGCACCTTGGCCGAAACAAATGCCCTTTTGAGACGGGCAAAAGCCGCTTTAGCCTCACAAGACCAGTGAGCAACATCCGCCCCTTTCTTAGTGAGTGCCACCAAGGGCGCCACTATAGACGAAAATCCAGCGATAAATCGTCTATAAAAATTCGCAAAGCCCAGGAAACGCTGAAGCGCCTTCAAACTAGTGGGCTGCACCCAATCCAGGACTGCCTGTACCTTGGAACCCTCCATTTGGAAACCTTCTGGGGAGATAATATATCCTAGAAATGCGATTTGCTGAACTTCAAATTCGCACTTCTCCAGCTTCGCCCCAAGCCGGTGGTCTCTGAGTTTCTGGAGGACTAAGCGTACATGCTTCCGATGTTCCTCCAGGGAATGGGAGAAGATTAGGATGTCATCTAAGTATACAACTAAGAATCTATCCAAATATTCCCTGAGCACATCATTCATGAAATCCTGGAAGACTGCCGGGGCATTACAGAGCCCAAAAGGCATCACCAAATATTCATAATGCCCCGAGTGGGTATTAAAGGCAGTCTTCCATTCATCCCCCTCTCTTATTCGGATTAGATTGTACGCACCGCGTAGGTCAATCTTAGAAAAAATGGTGGCAGTACGAAGCTGGTCAAACAAGACCGAAATGAGAGGCAGTGGGTATGAGTTTTTAATCGTGATACGGTTCAATTCCCTGAAGTCGATGCAGGGTCGCAACGAACCGTCCTTTTTACCCACGAAGAAGAACCCCGACCCAACTGGAGACTGTGAAGGTCTGATAAATCCCTTAGCCAAGTTCTCCTGAATGTACTCTGCCATAGCCTGAGTCTCAGGACGTGACAGGGAGTACAACCTGCTCTTGGGAAGCTTAGCATTTGGCAACAAATCAATGGCACAGTCATAGGAGCGATGGGGAGGTAGTACCTCTGCAACTTTTTTGGAGAACACGTCCGCAAAATCTGCATAACACCCTGGCAATCCTGGCAAACTTAGCTGCGAGAACCTGACTGGAAGGCTCAAGCAACTCCTGAAACAATCAGTACTCCAACTAAGAATCTCCCCAGAGACCCAGTCAAATTGAGGATTGTGGGCCCTTAACCAGGGTAACCCCAACACCAATGGGGCAAAAGTACAGACAGTCACATAAAAGGACAATTTTTCAGAGTGTGTGGCTCCAATAAACAAAGAAATCTGGCTAGTGCAAGAGGTAATTTTACCTTGGGATAATGGTTCCCCGTTTAACCCACAAATCTCAATTTCCGATGCCAAGGGTACTAAGGGAACAGAGTGTTTCAGGGCGAATTGGCGGTCCATAAAAACCCCGTCGGCCCCACTGTCCACAAAGGCCTCAGTCTTGACAGTTTGACCGAGGATCTTCAAGGTCACCGGAATGATAAAAGTCTTCTTGGGAAATTCTGACTTCTGGCCTGACAGGATATTTCCCATCACCCTCAGGCCCTGAAGTTTTCCGGCTTTTCTGGGCATGATACTACCACATGACCTTTATTCCCACAGTACAAACACAACCCCTGCTGTCTCCTCCGCATCTTCTCACGCGAGGAGAGGCGGGTAGCCCCAATCTGCATAGACTCCTCGGAAAATTCCTCAGAGTCTGAGGTTCCCTTGGGAAGGAAGGAAATCTCAGTCTCCCTTTCAAGCCTACGCTCTCTCAGCCGTCTATCCACCCGGATGGATAACTGCATGAGCTGATCCAAGCTATCAGGCAAGGGATGTTGTACCAGTTGGTCCTTTATCTGGTTAGAAAGACCTCTTCGGTACTGGTGTCTCAGGGCTGGGTCATTCCACTGGGTATCATGGGCCAACCTCCGAAACTCCGTACAGTAAACCTCAACTGGCCTTCGCCCTTGCTTAAGGATCGAAATCTGCGCCTCGGCTGAGGCCGTCTTGTCAGGGTCATCATACAACATGCCCAGTGCCGTAAAAAAAGCATCAACACTTTTAAGCGACGGACAGTCAGGCTGCAACCCATATGCCCAGACCTGTGGGTCTCCTTGTAGCAAGGAAATCACTATGCCCACCCGCTGAATCTCCGACCCAGAAGACTGAGGCCTAAGCCGGAAGTATAGCTTGCAGCTCTCCTTGAAACAAAAGAACTGCGAGCGATCTCCAGAAAAACGATCCGGGAGATTTACTTTCGGCTCCTTAACCCCTGCAGGTGCTGCTGCTGCGGGAGCTCCGCCAGCAGCCTGGGAGGTGTGCATTTTAATGGACAAATCATTACATTTTTGAGTCAGGACCTGCACCTGATCAACCACCTGTTGCAACGTATTTTGAGGGGTATGCTCCATATTCCCACAAAATTTCAACAGGAGTATTGGGCTGCTGAATATGTTATGCACACCAGTGCCTGCAGGAAAGTACTGGTGTCAGGACTGTTATGCACTCCAGTGCCTGCAGGAATGTACTGGTGTTTGAACTGTTATGCAAAACACATGGACTCACAGACAGACTAGGGAATATGACATAACGTACACAGAAGGTGGAAGGGTAACAAAATACACACAACGTGAACAGAGAAGCCCAGAGGCTAAGGAACAGGGTATCTCCCTTGTATTAGAACTGCTCAGATGTGAAAAGCAAGATGTTGTGTTTTTAATACATAGAAAACCCGAAATGCTGTTGCTAAGGGCAACAGCAAAACCCTAAAGGGTTACCAACGGGTGTGGCAGTAAACTCCTTGGTCAGAGATGGAATGATAGACACAAGGAGATCCTCCACAATCCTAATTCTCACTTGCAGTGCACAGGTTCGGTTTACTGCCACTAAACTGACCCCTGACACCTAGCACAGTGAGACAGGATTAGACAGGCAAGTCTTAGAATACAGCCGCAAACTTGCTAAGTTCACATAGTAGTAACAGAACCCCAGCAAGCTGAACGACTGACTCCAGTCTTACTGCTAGGTCTGGATTGGCAGAGTGTAATACCAAATCCCCAGGCCTATTTGCAGTAAGCAACAAACAAATACAAAGCTACACAGTACTGGCTAACTTTCAGAAACTGACTAACCAACAAAGATTCAGCAGCATCTGCTTACCCTGAAAAGAGGCCTTATAAAGCAGGTGCTGTCCACGCCCCACTCAGACCTCACAGACTGTGAGCACAAAAACCAGCACCGGATCCCCTGCCATGCACAGAGCCTATAACCACTGCACAGCAAAAGACCCGAACCGGAGTATCAGCTGCGCTCAGGTTACTCCGCTAGCACTTGTCTCCCGGTTGCCATGACGACGTGGCAGCACAGGGCAGGAGACCCTAACATAGATACACTATTACTGTGGAGCCGCTAGGGCCGCTGGACTGAATACACGTGCTGTGCACTTTGTACGCTATTTGCACATGGTGCGTACTTGGCGTACACACGCTGCACTGAGTGTACAGAGTACACTCAGCGTGCGCACACACAATTGAGTAGCGCTGACGGTATAAAGTAACCGCAGTGCGTACACCTTATCAATACTTATACACTTTATACAGATAAATACACTCTAAAACCCTTGCAGGAAAGTGAAGACCCAACACTGATTTGTAGTTGTAACCACAGGGTTCTAAGGCCACAGTAGATTAATTCCAAAAGGTAAACAGTACAAATTATACACTACAGGCTAACAAGATAAATCTAAACAGAATAATGGCTACAGAGAATGTACATACGTGAGAATGTTCGCAAGCGCAACCCAGCCGGTCCTCTGCTGGTCATACAGATAGCATTCAGAGTCTTCTGACCAGCCAGGCAGCAACAGGCTTTTTTATACACTACTTCCATATACAATACAATGGTCACTGTAATCCCTTTGTCTATTGGACACAGAGATGTATCTTTACATTACAGGAGAAGTCATAGGTTGATTTGAAAAGGTGGGCTATGTCTTTCTCAACTGCTCTTGTGGGTGGTCTCCTCTGGATTCCCCCCGCATACATAATATACAGTAAATACAGTTTAAACCTATATTCTGCTTCTGCATTTAACTATCCTCAGGAACATGCGATCTTCCTCAAACCAACACGAGAATGTTTCCCTTAAAATACCCTACAGCTGGATACCAAACACCACCTTGTAACCTTGTTCTGTCCCCTCCTATCCTGTAAAGGTGAATCCCTTTGTTCTGTTATCATTTTAAACAGCTATTTCTTTCTGATGTGGTGCAGGGGGCTATGTGTACAATGTGCACTATTTGGGTTAAATATGTAATGTTCTAAAAACCCTCTACGCGCTCACAAACTCCGCCGTAAATACCCATTTCACGCGCATGATCGCCAGAGCGATCCTATGCAAATTGCGTATATGTGCACGCATGGAGGACTGAGTGCACGAGCAGCGGGCATGTGCATGGGGTTAGTACAAGGCATATGTATTACAATATTTTTCGACTTTGACAATTCATATGAAATTTATACAGACTAAAGTACCTTTAGCCTAATTTCCAGTACAATAACAAATTAGTCAGCTGAAGAGCCATGTACACACATCCGAAAAACTCATGGAGTCCAGTTTAATTCTTAATATGGACACATAGTTGAAAAGCAAGAGTCAGCTTCATCACAAAGTTGTGTTGCTAAATATCTCTTGGTTGTTTTTGCCAATTGTCCTAATATGAGCATAACACTGTACTCAAAATGCATGAAATCATATGGGATTGCAGAATAATATGAGTAATGAAGCTAGGGACAGGTTCAGTTGGATACATATCATATAAATAAATATATATATATATATATATATATATATATATATATATATATAGCAAAGAGAGGTTCGGCACTCGAGTTGCACAATACAGGTCAAAAATGCTCCGGTGCCCTGCCCTCTGAAATCAGTATAAGGGACGGAATGAGCTGGCACTCGTGGAGACTTAATTAAACAGGCAAACTACAGTTTGATGCCAACGTTTCAGGGTATGACCCCTTTTATCAAGACAACCACATAGTTACACCATAAAAACATTTATACCTTACCTAACACCTCGTGTGTAGTCCGTCCACGGCGCCCGCAGAGACCCGATGACGTCATTGGCGCTGGCCAGCGCCGGCGTCCCGGCGTCAGAGGGGGGCGTGACTGAACAAAGAAAAGTGACCCTTCACCATGGAAACCAAAGCGGCTATAGGAGAAAATCAAGGATGTCAGATAAAACACTAAACATTTTGCAGTGCAATCATTTACCAGCATATAGGGAGGATTACTATCACTACATGCAAAGGACTCTAATGCTAATATGAATCAGTGTCCCTGCTGATATACCCGTTCACTACTGGAATCAGAACCCATCTAATAAAGGTAGTTATATATACGAGCAGGGGTATATATCTTCCCATATGAAATATAATCAGTAACTACTGGATTGAATGGGCACTGCACTGAATATAACAGGCTCAGTGGTCTCCTCTGAGTATATACAACATCCCTGGCTCATCAATTCATAAAAAACAGGTATAAGAAAGTAAGTCATTGAGTCCCATGGGTTTCACTGTCTGCAGGATATGGATCCAACGAGCTTCTTTTTGTAGCAAGATCCGGCCTCTGTTGCCCCCTCTTGGGGATTCTGGTACCCCATCTATAATCTTATAACGGATGGACGCAATGCTGTGGTTGAGTTCTTTAAAATGTCTAGCCACCGGTTGATCTCCACCTCGGCCTTCTAGGGCCGCTCTAATACTTGATCGGTGCAGGGCAATTCTTTCTTTGAATTGTCGGATGGTCTTTCCGATGTATAACAGGCCACAGGGGCACTTAATATAGTAGATCACAAACCGACTTGAGCATGTGTAAGGATTCTTGATCTTGAATTCCTTGCCCGACCTTGGATGGTGAAAGGTGGCACCTGTTTCCAGGCTGCTACAAGTCGTGCAGCCAAGGCACCTGTAATTGCCCGGTTTCCGTGTGAGGAAGTGTGTCACCGGCGGAGGTCTAAAGTTAGTGATGTCATTATGCACCACTGCATCCTTGATGTTGCGTCCCCGACGATAGGATGGTAAGATCGAAGTGTCCCTGAGGGCTCTTAATTGTTTATCCTGGGTAACAATCGGCCAAACCTGTCTCGCCTTACGCATGGCCTCTGTATTTGATGTGGAATAGTCCTGTGGCCATACTATACAGTTCTTCTTCTGGGTAAGATGAGATTTTGATAGCAGGCTTGCACGATCCTGCATCAATGCTCTTTCTTTTGCTTTTTTTAACAGTTTTAATTTATAACCCCTAAGGATAAATTTACGAGTCATGATATCAATTTGTTTATTCGCTTCAGTTGGATCACTGCAAATGCGCTTGATCCTGATGAATTGCGAATAGGGTAATCCCCATTTAAGAGCCGGAGGGTGATAGCTATTCGCATGTAGTGTTGTATTCCTGTCAGTGTCCTTTACAAAAAGGGAAGTGTGTAGTTGATGAAAAATGTCCTGTTTGACAGATACGTCCAAATAATGGATTTCTTCAAAGCTGCAAGAGAAAGTAAATTTAATTGAAGTATCCAGAGTATTAATATCTTGCATAGCTTGTTGGAAGCTTTCTTCTGTGCCTGACCACAACAAAAAAATGTCGTCTATGTATCTGTAATATGCTTGAATGTTATCAGATACCATGGGGTTGGATAGAAAAAGATCATTTTCGACTTCCCGCATGAAGATATTGGCGAAGCTCGGGGCTACGCAAGACCCCATCGCGCACCCCGAGCTCTGCCTGTACATCTTACCGTCAAATAAAAAATAATTATGTGTCAGGGTCAGCTCTAAAAGCTGAATAAAGAAGTCAACATCTGGACCAGAATATTTCTGTGTAGTTGTGATACATCGTCTGACGGCCTCTATACCTCTGTGATGGGGAATGTTGGTATAAAGGCTTATCACATCTATCGTGCACATTAGGAATTTGTCTGGTAAAGGGGATAGTCTTTCTATCTCTACCAGAAACGCAGTTGTATCTTTCAAGCATACAGCCTGATCTTGTACAATAGGTTGTAGATAAAAATCAAAAAATTTAGATATATTATAGAAAAGGGAATCCCGGGCAGCTATGATTGGCCGTCCGGGAGGACAAGTCGGATTCTTATGAAGTTTGGGGATAGAATATAAAACTGGTATTACCGGCCATTCCTCCGTGAGTAGATCCTTGGTCTTGGAATCAATGATGTTCTCTTTGACGGCCTCTTCCAGAATCCCATCTATTTCTGTTTTATATTCTGCCGTGGGGTCCGTAAATAGTGGTTGGTAAGTGGCTGCGTCCCCTAATTGGCTGTAGATCTCTGTTTTATATGCAAGTAGATCTTGAACCACTATGCCCCCGCCCTTGTCCGCCGGACGAATGACAATGTCCTTATATTGCGCAAGATTGTTCAATGCTGTGTATTCCAGGGATGATAAATTACTATCCCTAGGTTTACTCTGTGGCTGGAATTCATCATAGACACCGTTCATGTGATTGATGAAACATTTAATGTTCAGATTAGAGGAAACAGGATCAAAGGTTGAAGATTTGTGTAGAGGAATGTCCCGAATCAGACAGGATGTATCCTCTCCATAGTGTTCCTTCAGCCGCACCCTTCGGCCGAATTTATATAAGTCCACTTTGTTGGTAAATACATCTGAGTTCCTGGTTGGAACATATGACAAACCTTTATTAAGTACTAGAGATGAGCGGGTTCGGTTTCTCTGAATCCGAACCCGCACGAACTTCATGTTTTTTTTCACGGGTCCGAGCGACTCGGATCTTCCCGCCTTGCTCGGTTAACCCGAGCGCGCCCGAACGTCATCATGACGCTGTCGGATTCTCGCGAGACTCGGATTCTATATAAGGAGCCGCGCGTCGCCGCCATTTTCACACGTGCATTGAGATTGATAGGGAGAGGACGTGGCTGGCGTCCTCTCCATTTAGATTAGAAGAGAGAGAGAGAGAGATTGACCTGATTTACTGGAGCTTAGGAGTACTGTAGAACTGTAGAGAGTGCAGAGTTTACTAGTGACTGACCACAGTGACCACCAGACAGTGCAGTTTTATTTAATATATCCGTTCTCTGCCTGAAAAAAACGATACACAGTGACTCAGTCACATACCATATCTGTGTGCACTGCTCAGCCCAGTGTGCTGCATCATCTATGTATATATCTGACTGTGCTCAGCTCACACATCTTATAATTGTGGGGGAGACTGGGGAGCACTGCAGTGCCAGTTATAGGTTATAGCAGGAGCCAGGAGTACATATTATTATTAAAATTAAACAGTGCACACTTTTGCTGCAGGAGTGCCACTGCCAGTGTGACTGACCAGTGACCTGACCACACTGACCACCAGTATAGTTAGTAGTATAGTATACTATATTGTGATTGCCTGAAAAAGTTAAACACTCGTCGTGTGACTTCACTTGTGTGGTGTTTTTTTTTTTATTCTATAAAAAACTAATTCTGCTGACAGACAGTGTCCAGCAGGTCCGTCATTATATAATATATACCTGTCCGGCTGCAGTAGTGATATATATATATTTTTTATATCATTATTTATCATCCAGTCGCAGCAGACACAGTACGGTAGTTCACGGCTGTAGCTACCTCTGTGTCGGCACTCGGCAGTCCGTCCATAATAGTATACCACCTACCCGTGGTTTTTTTTTCTTTCTTCTTTATACATACATACTACTACTACATCTCTTTATCAACCAGTCTATATTAGCAGCAGACACAGTACAGTACAGTAGTCCACGGCTGTAGCTACCTCTGTGTCGGCACTCGGCAGTCCATCCATAATTGTATACCACCTACCCGTGGTTTTTTTTTTCTTTCTTCTTTATACATACATACTACTACTACTACATCTCTTTATCAACCAGTCTATATTAGCAGCAGACACAGTACAGTACGGTAGTCCACGGCTGTAGCTACCTCTGTGTCGGCACTGGGCAGTCCGTCCATAATTGTATACCACCTACCCGTGGTTTTTTTTTCTTTCTTCTTTATACATACATACTACTACTACATCTCTTTATCAACCAGTCTATATTAGCAGCAGACACAGTACAGTACGGTAGTCCACGGCTGTAGCTACCTCTGTGTCGGCACTGGGCAGTCCGTCCATAATTGTATACCACCTACCCGTGGTTTTTTTTTCTTTCTTCTTTATACATACATACTACTACTACTACATCTCTTTATCAACCAGTCTATATTAGCAGCAGACACAGTACAGTACGGTAGTCCACGGCTGTAGCTACCTCTGTGTCGGCACTGGGCAGTCCGTCCATAATTGTATACCACCTACCCGTGTTTTTTTTTTCTTTCTTCTTTATACATACATACTACTACTACATCTCTTTATCAACCAGTCTATATTAGCAGCAGACACAGTACAGTACGGTAGTCCACGGCTGTAGCTACCTCTGTGTCGGCACTCGGCAGTCCGTCCATAATTGTATACCACCTACCCGTGGTTTTTTTTTCTTTCTTCTTTATACATACATACTACTACTACATCTCTTTATCAACCAGTCTATATTAGCAGCAGACACAGTACAGTACGGTAGTCCACGGCTGTAGCTACCTCTGTGTCGGCACTCGGCAGTCCATCCATAATTGTATACTAGTATCCATCCATCTCCATTGTTTACCTGAGGTGCCTTTTAGTTGTGCCTATTAAAATATGGAGAACAAAAATGTTGAGGTTCCAAAATTAGGGAAAGATCAAGATCCACTTCCACCTCGTGCTGAAGCTGCTGCCACTAGTCATGGCCGAGATGATGAAATGCCAGCAACGTCGTCTGCCAAGGCCGATGCCCAATGTCATAGTACAGAGCATGTCAAATCCAAAACACCAAATATCAGTAAAAAAAGGACTCCAAAACCTAAAATAAAATTGTCGGAGGAGAAGAGTAAACTTGCCAATATGCCATTTACCACACGGAGTGGCAAGGAACGGCTGAGGCCCTGGCCTATGTTCATGGCTAGTGGTTCAGCTTCACATGAGGATGGAGGCACTCAGCCTCTCGCTAGAAAAATGAAAAGACTCAAGCTGGCAAAAGCAGTAGCACCGCAAAGAACTGTGCGTTCTTCGAAATCCCAAATCCACAAGGAGAGTCCAATTGTGTCGGTTGCGATGCCTGACCTTCCCAACACTGGACGTGAAGAGCATGCGCCTTCCACCATTTGCACGCCCCCTGCAAGTGCTGGAAGGAGCACCCGCAGTCCAGTTCCTGATAGTCAGATTGAAGATGTCAGTGTTGAAGTACACCAGGATGAGGAGGATATGGGTGTTGCTGGCGCTGGGGAGGAAATTGACCAGGAGGATTCTGATGGTGAGGTGGTTTGTTTAAGTCAGGCACCCGGGGAGACACCTGTTGTCCGTGGGAGGAATAGGGCCGTTGACATGCCTGGTGAAAATACCAAAAAAATCAGCTCTTCGGTGTGGAAGTATTTCACCAGAAATGCGGACAACAGGTGTCAAGCCGTGTGTTCCCTTTGTCAAGCTGTAATAAGTAAGGGTAAGGACGTTAACCACCTCGGAACATCCTCCCTTATACGTCACCTGCAGCGCATTCATAATAAGTCAGTGACAAGTTCAAAAACTTGGGCCGACAGCGGAAGCAGTCCACTGACCAGTAAATCCCTTCCTCTTGTAACCAAGCTCACGCAAACCACCCCACCAACTCCCTCAGTGTCAATTTCCTCCTTCCCCAGGAATGCCAATAGTCCTGCAGGCCATGTCACTGGCAATTCTGACGAGTCCTCTCCTGCCTGGGATTCCTCCGATGCATCCTTGCGTGTAACGCCTACTGCTGCTGGCGCTGCTGTTGTTGCTGCTGGGAGTCGATGGTCATCCCAGAGGGGAAGTCGTAAGCCCACTTGTACTACTTCCAGTAAGCAATTGACTGTCCAACAGTCCTTTGCGAGGAAGATGAAATATCACAGCAGTCATCCTGTTGCAAAGCGGATAACTGAGTCCTTGACAACTATGTTGGTGTTAGACGTGCGTCCGGTATCCGCCGTTAGTTCACAGGGAACTAGACAATTTATTGAGGCAGTGTGCCCCCGTTACCAAATACCATCTAGGTTCCACTTCTGTAGGCAGGCGATACCGAGAATGTACACGGACGTCAGAAAAAGACTCACCAGTGTCCTAAAAAATGCAGTTGTACCCAATGTCCACTTAACCACGGACATGTGGACAAGTGGAGCAGGGCAGGGTCAGGACTATATGACTGTGACAGCCCACTGGGTAGATGTATGGACTCCCGCCGCAAGAACAGCAGCGGCGCACCAGTAGCAGCATCTCGCAAACGCCAACTCTTTCCTAGGCAGGCTACGCTTTGTATCACCGCTTTCCAGAATACGCACACAGCTAAAAACCTCTTACGGCAACTGAGGAAGATCATCGCAGAATGGCTTACCCCAATTGGACTCTCCTGTAGATTTGTGGCATCGGACAACGCCAGCAATATTGTGTGTGCATTAAATATGGGCAAATTCCAGCACGTCCCATGTTTTGCACATACCTTGAATTTGGTGGTGCAGAATTTTTTAAAAAACGACAGGGGCGTGCAAGAGATGCTGTCGGTGGCCAGAAGAATTGCGGGACACTTTCGGCGTACAGGCACCACGTACAGAAGACTGGAGCACCACCAAAAACTACTGAACCTGCCCTGCCATCATCTGAAGCAAGAAGTGGTAACGAGGTGGAATTCAACCCTCTATATGCTTCAGAGGTTGGAGGAGCAGCAAAAGGCCATTCAAGCCTATACAATTGAGCACGATATAGGAGGTGGAATGCACCTGTCTCAAGTGCAGTGGAGAATGATTTCAACGTTGTGCAAGGTTCTGATGCCCTTTGAACTTGCCACACGTGAAGTCAGTTCAGACACTGCCAGCCTGAGTCAGGTCATTCCCCTCATCAGGCTTTTGCAGAAGAAGCTGGAGGCATTGAAGAAGGAGCTAAAAGGGAGCGATTCCGCTAGGCATGTGGGACTTGTGGATGCAGCCCTTAATTCGCTTAACAAGGATTCACGGGTGGTCAATCTGTTGAAATCAGAGCACTACATTTTGGCCACCGTGCTCGATCCTAGATTTAAAACCTACCTTGGATCTCTCTTTCCGGCAGACACAAGTCTGCTGGGGTGCAAAGACCTGCTGGTGACAAAATTGTCAAGTCAAGCGGAACGCGACCTGTCAACATCTCCTCCTTCACATTCTCCCGCAACTGGGGGTGCGAGGAAAAGGCTCAGAATTCCGAGCCCACCCGCTGGCGGTGATGCAGGGCAGTCTGGAGCGACTGCTGATGCTGACATCTGGTCCGGACTGAAGGACCTGACAACGATTACGGACATGTCGTCTACTGTCACTGCATATGATTCTCTCAACATTGAAAGAATGGTGGAGGATTATATGAGTGACCGCATCCAAGTAGGCACGTCACACAGTCCGTACTTATACTGGCAGGAAAAAGAGGCAATTTGGAGGCCCTTGCACAAACTGGCTTTATTCTACCTAAGTTGCCCTCCCACAAGTGTGTACTCCGAAAGAGTGTTTAGTGCCGCCGCTCACCTTGTCAGCAATCGGCGTACGAGGTTACATCCAGAAAATGTGGAGAAGATGATGTTCATTAAAATGAATTATAATCAATTCCTCCGCGGAGACATTGACCAGCAGCAATTGCCTCCACAAAGTACACAGGGAGCTGAGATGGTGGATTCCAGTGGGGACGAATTGATAATCTGTGAGGAGGGGGATGTACACGGTGATATATCGGAGGATGATGATGAGGTGGACATCTTGCCTCTGTAGAGCCAGTTTGTGCAAGGAGAGATTAATTGCTTCTTTTTTGGTGGGGGTCCAAACCAACCCGTCATTTCAGTCACAGTCGTGTGGCAGACCCTGTCACTGAAATGATGGGTTGGTTAAAGTGTGCATGTCCTGTTTATACAACATAAGGGTGGGTGGGAGGGCCCAAGGACAATTCCATCTTGCACCTCTTTTTTCTTTTATTTTTCTTTGCGTCATGTGCTGTTTGGGGAGGGTTTTTTGGAAGGGACATCCTGCGTGACACTGCAGTGCCACTCCTAGATGGGCCCGGTGTTTGTGTCGGCCACTAGGGTCGCTAATCTTACTCACACAGCTACCTCATTGCGCCTCTTTTTTTCTTTGCGTCATGTGCTGTTTGGGGAGGGTTTTTTGGAAGGGACATCCTGCGTGACACTGCAGTGCCACTCCTAGATGGGCCAGGTGTTTGTGTCGGGCACTTGGGTCGCTGAGCTTAGTCACACAGCTACCTCATTGCACCTCTTTTTTTCTTTGCGTCATGTGCTGTTTGGGGAGTGTTTTTTTGAAGGGCCATCCTGCGTGACACTGCAGTGCCACTCCTAGATGGGCCAGGTGTTTGTGTCGGCCACTAGGGTCGCTTAGCTTAGTCATCCAGCGACCTCGGTGCAAATTTTAGGACTAAAAATAATATTGTGAGGTGTGAGGTATTCAGAATAGACTGAAAATGAGTGGAAATTATGGTTTTTGAGGTTAATAATAATATGGGATCAAAATGACCCCCAAATTCTATGATTTAAGCTGTTTTTTAGGGTTTTTTGAAAAAAACACCCGAATCCAAAACACACCCGAATCCGACAAAAAAAATTCGGTGAGGTTTTGCCAAAACGCGGTCGAACCCAAAACACGGCCGCGGAACCGAACCCAAAACCAGAACACAAAACCCGAAAAATTTCAGGCGCTCATCTCTATTAAGTACTGACAGTTCGTCTGGTGTTAACACTCGGGTTGATAAATTGAAAACTATGTTTTCTTGTTTTTTGCTTTTTTTGATTTGCCTTGCCCATTGTCCGCCTCGGCGGGTATAGGGCTTTTTTTGTACTGACGAGCTGCCCGAGTAGTAACCCCCGCTGGGGGTTTTTTCAAGTTTTTTGACGTGGTAGCCTCTACACATTCTGCTTCACTAGACGAAAGCGCGCTGGAGTTATCTGTTTCCAAATTGAATTTCTTGTAACGTCTGTATATGCTGGTAAATGATTGCACTGCAAAATGTTTAGTGTTTTATCTGACATCCTTGATTTTCTCCTATAGCCGCTTTGGTTTCCATGGTGAAGGGTCACTTTTCTTTGTTCAGTCATGCCCCCCTCTGACGCCGGGACGCCGGCGCTGGCCAGCGCCAATGACGTCATCGGGTCTCTGCGGGCGCCGTGGACGGACTACACACGAGGTGTTAGGTAAGGTATAAATGTTTTTATGGTGTAACTATGTGGTTGTCTTGATAAAAGGGGTCATACCCTGAAACGTTGGCATCAAACTGTAGTTTGCCTGTTTAATTAAGTCTCCACGAGTGCCAGCTCATTCCGTCCCTTATACTGATTTCAGAGGGCAGGGCACCGGAGCATTTTTGACCTGTATTGTGCAACTCGAGTGCCGAACCTCTCTTTGCTATACCTACATCTTGTTTGGAGTAATTACCTACAAGTATTGTTCGGGCACCGGACATGCTACAGCATAATCTTTGGACTGTTGCTGGTTTTTAACTGTCATCTGGCTGGAGAAGTATGACTACTGCAGAAGCAGTACCTGGATTTTGCAGCGTAACACTTCCAGTTGGGGAAGGACTATGTTTGACAGACTCTGAAGCAGATGCAATATTATTTACTGACAAATTGGATGATGCATGTGGAACAGAAACTGTAGAACAAATCTTCACATCTTTAAACAGACTCAAGAAAAGGGAGATAGATTTTTATTTTCACGGGGTAACCCTGTCGGATTATTACCGGGATAAAAAAATCCCTCGAGGATTTCGGATCCGCAACATTCCCACTATTGGCCGACACAACCCAGAATTCTGCCGACGCTGGGCTGCAGTTTTGAACAAGTGTTCGTACGATTTGATCCTTCTAGTTGTGGAGGAATCACGCAGGGAGCTCACGTTAGCTAAAGAAAAAACCACGGCCTTTGAAGATAGTCATTCAAGTACTATTCAAGCTGAGACATCTCAAAATTTATTAACCAAACTTACCGCTGACATAGAAAAGTACCGCCAGGACCTTATACAATTCAAAAAAACTAAACGCAACACGGTGGATAGAGACTATCTGGAACAAAAGGTTTACTCTTGGGCATATAGTCGATACTCAGACACCAATAGAAAACCCAAATACAGACGTTACAAGAAATTCAATTTGGAAACAGATAACTCCAGCGCGCTTTCGTCTAGTGAAGCAGAATGTGTAGAGGCTACCACGTCAAAAAACTTGAAAAAAAACCCAGCGGGGGTTACTACTCGGGCAGCTCGTCAGTACAAAAAAAGCCCTATACCCGCCGAGGCGGACAATGGGCAAGGCAAATCAAAAAAAGCCAAAAACAAGAAAACATAGTTTTCAATTTATCAACCCGAGTGTTAACACCAGACGAACTGTCAGTACTTAATAAAGGTTTGTCATATGTTCCAACCAGGAACTCAGATGTATTTACCAACAAAGTGGACTTATATAAATTCGGCCGAAGGGTGCGTCTGAAGGAACACTATGGAGAGGATACATCCAGTCTGATTCGGGACATTCCTCTACACAAATCTTCAACCTTTGATCCTGTTTCCTCTAATCTGAACATTAAATGTTTCATCAATCACATGAACGGTGTCTATGATGAATTCCAGCCACAGAGTAAACCTAGGGATAGTAATTTATCATCCCTGGAATACACAGCATTGAACAATCTTGCGCAATATAAGGACATTGTCATTCGTCCGGCGGACAAGGGCGGGGGCATAGTGGTTCAAGATCTACTTGCATATAAAACAGAGATCTACAGCCAATTAGGGGACGCAGCCACTTACCAACCACTATTTACGGACCCCACGGCAGAATATAAAACAGAAATAGATGGGATTCTGGAAGAGGCCGTCAAAGAGAACATCATTGATTCCAAGACCAAGGATCTACTCACGGAGGAATGGCCGGTAAAACCAGTTTTATATTCTATCCCCAAACTTCATAAGAATCCGACTTGTCCTCCCGGACGGCCAATCATAGCTGCCCGGGATTCCCTTTTCTATAATATATCTAAATTTTTAGATTTTTATCTACAACCTATTGTACAAGATCAGGCTGTATGCTTGAAAGATACAACTGCGTTTCTGGTAGAGATAGAAAGACTATCCCCTTTACCAGACAAATTCCTAATGTGCATGATAGATGTGATAAGCCTTTATACCAACATTCCCCATCACAGAGGTATAGAGGCCGTCAGACGATGTATCACAACTACACAGAAATATTCTGGTCCAGATGTTGACTTCTTTATTCAGCTTTTAGAGCTGACCCTGACACATAATTATTTTTTATTTGACGGTAAGATGTACAGGCAGAGCTCGGGGTGCGCGATGGGGTCTTGCGTAGCCCCGAGCTTCGCCAATATCTTCATGCGGGAAGTCGAAAATGATCTTTTTCTATCCAACCCCATGGTATCTGATAACATTCAAGCATATTACAGATACATAGACGACATTTTTTTGTTGTGGTCAGGCACAGAAGAAAGCTTCCAACAAGCTATGCAAGATATTAATACTCTGGATACTTCAATTAAATTTACTTTCTCTTGCAGCTTTGAAGAAATCCATTATTTGGACGTATCTGTCAAACAGGACATTTTTCATCAACTACACACTTCCCTTTTTGTAAAGGACACTGACAGGAATACAACACTACATGCGAATAGCTATCACCCTCCGGCTCTTAAATGGGGATTACCCTATTCGCAATTCATCAGGATCAAGCGCATTTGCAGTGATCCAACTGAAGCGAATAAACAAATTGATATCATGACTCGTAAATTTATCCTTAGGGGTTATAAATTAAAACTGTTAAAAAAAGCAAAAGAAAGAGCATTGATGCAGGATCGTGCAAGCCTGCTATCAAAATCTCATCTTACCCAGAAGAAGAACTGTATAGTATGGCCACAGGACTATTCCACATCAAATACAGAGGCCATGCGTAAGGCGAGACAGGTTTGGCCGATTGTTACCCAGGATAAACAATTAAGAGCCCTCAGGGACACTTCGATCTTACCATCCTATCGTCGGGGACGCAACATCAAGGATGCAGTGGTGCATAATGACATCACTAACTTTAGACCTCCGCCGGTGACACACTTCCTCACACGGAAACCGGGCAATTACAGGTGCCTTGGCTGCACGACTTGTAGCAGCCTGGAAACAGGTGCCACCTTTCACCATCCAAGGTCGGGCAAGGAATTCAAGATCAAGAATCCTTACACATGCTCAAGTCGGTTTGTGATCTACTATATTAAGTGCCCCTGTGGCCTGTTATACATCGGAAAGACCATCCGACAATTCAAAGAAAGAATTGCCCTGCACCGATCAAGTATTAGAGCGGCCCTAGAAGGCCGAGGTGGAGATCAACCGGTGGCTAGACATTTTAAAGAACTCAACCACAGCATTGCGTCCATCCGTTATAAGATTATAGATGGGGTACCAGAATCCCCAAGAGGGGGCAACAGAGGCCGGATCTTGCTACAAAAAGAAGCTCGTTGGATCCATATCCTGCAGACAGTGAAACCCATGGGACTCAATGACTTACTTTCTTATACCTGTTTTTTATGAATTGATGAGCCAGGGATGTTGTATATACTCAGAGGAGACCACTGAGCCTGTTATATTCAGTGCAGTGCCCATTCAATCCAGTAGTTACTGATTATATTTCATATGGGAAGATATATACCCCTGCTCGTATATATAACTACCTTTATTAGATGGGTTCTGATTCCAGTAGTGAACGGGTATATCAGCAGGGACACTGATTCATATTAGCATTAGAGTCCTTTGCATGTAGTGATAGTAATCCTCCCTATATGCTGGTAAATGATTGCACTGCAAAATGTTTAGTGTTTTATCTGACATCCTTGATTTTCTCCTATAGCCGCTTTGGTTTCCATGGTGAAGGGTCACTTTTCTTTGTTCAGTCACGCCCCCCTCTGACGCCGGGACGCCGGCGCTGGCCAGCGCCAATGACGTCATCGGGTCTCTGCGGGCGCCGTGGACGGACTACACACGAGGTGTTAGGTAAGGTATAAATGTTTTTATGGTGTAACTATGTGGTTGTCTTGATAAAAGGGGTCATACCCTGAAACGTTGGCATCAAACTGTAGTTTGCCTGTTTAATTAAGTCTCCACGAGTGCCAGCTCATTCCGTCCCTTATATATATATATATATATATATATATCACTTACCCTGTGATTCTGTGAATGGAGGTAAAGGATATGTTTACTAAAATCCATAACAAAGTATAGGCATTGATATATTATATATATAGATTGCAGAGGTTCTTAGTGGACTGCACGATATGCAGTGATGAACCAGGTTCAGTAGAAAGTATGTGTGGGGGTATGATTGTGATGAAGAGCTATACAGATAATGTGAGCGGTGTTGATAAGTTTGTCTGAATAAGTGAGTTTTCAGGGAATGCGTGTATGTGGCAAGGAATTCCATAGAATGGATGCAGTCCAAGGAAAGTTGTAGTTGTGCATGGAAGCAAGTAATGAGTGTGGATGAGAGACGTAGATCTTGTGAAGAGTGGACTGAGTGGACTGGCCAGTCTGAGAGATATTTTGAGATAAGCAAAGAAATGTACAGTATGTTGGTGTAGTATGATTACTAACCTTGTGTGTAAGTAATGGTAGAATACAGACTACCCAATGAGAAAAAATTTGATGTTGATAAAATAGATTACACTGTATTGTACTAGATTAAGCAAAAGATTTATGGACAATCTTTCTTTGTACTTGCAAAAATAACATACATTCTTTTGTACCTACAGATAACGTATCCAGTATGTGGATGATATACCTTTCTGCTCTAACTTATTTGAAGTATCGGTGTCAGATACTAAACAGTTGTGTTTTCTTGCAGAACAGGACACAAGGTGTCGCAAGACAAAATTCAACGGTGTGCTGACATAGTTAACTACCTAGGTCATTATTTGGCACTAGGCCAAAGACAGTTAAACCCTCAGTGGGTGGAGCCTTGGTACACATTTATTAAGTGATATATATGTATATGACCAGATGATAAATCACTGAATACAGTACATTTTTTGCGAATACTATATACATGCATTCAAGTTCATAACAGAAGAAGTTATAGAATGCAATACAATATATTATACTTTATTATGAATAATATTTGATGGATACACAGTCGGAGCCAAACCATCAACTTATGTTTAAGCAAGAACAAAAATGATGTTTAAAACTGTGGTTAAGCATTAGATTTCGTATGATGTGTACATCTTCCCTCTGACAGTATACAACTTTGATACAGCTGCATACTTGTCTTCCTCACCCCCAAAAGTGGGGAGTATAAAGAATATAATGTGGATGAGTAAGACAATCACAATTATTACATTGCATTTATAAATTGCATTTAAGAACTGACAGTAACAGGAGGACACTTTCCCTAGCATCCATAGGGGATAATGGGATGGTGAATTACAGTGCGTTAACTGAAATTAGTATGTGAATTAGTGAATTAGTATTAGTAATAGTAAAGTGTTGCTGTCAACTCTTGCTATGTGAAATGTCATGAGTTATGCACATCTAAGCGTAACTAGCATGAAATAGTTTGCACAAGCTTTCTACGGTAGGATGAAGTTTAATGGAGATGTATACATTGACCAAAATAACAAATTATGTGATAATGAGAGGGATAGTGATGAAGAAAGCTATAGCATGTTTACTGCGGATGTTTGGGTTGATTAAAAACAACATTGTTTTAATACAACATCGTTTAATGCTAAAAAGGAACTATAGTATGTGTAACAGGTGTTAAGGGGTAAAGTAAAGCAACAGAGTTTGCTGCGCTATTTGAGAAATGAATAATAAGACCAGATGTGTGGTCTATTGTTTCATAGGCAGAAAAGTTTCTTTACTGATAGAAAGAATTTATAGAAGTTTGGAAAACATTTTTCAATGAATATGTGCAATGTTGAGAATAAAAAGTCATAATTTGACAGGAAAGGTTTAAAGAATTAAGCATTATACATTATTAATCTACAAAAGAGACAGGAATGGCAAAATTTGAATCATGGCATGGTCCAAACATTGGTTAAATAGTGGTAGAATTACACCTAAGCCTCTGCTTAGTCTCTCTTCTGTATAATTTTTTTGTTATTCCTTTTGGAATCCAGCAAAGATATATTATCCAGAGACTGATTCAAAACGACAAAATTATTTGACCGTTCAAATGTGTCACACAAATTATTTAACAGTTACAAGAATATCAAAAGCTGCAAGAACCTTGGAAGGATATGTAACCAACACGAACACTCAGTCCGTCACAGGACAAATCACTGGGAGAGTGGAGACGGTGTTATGGTGAGAAGTTGCTTAGGTTTTGGTTCCATTACAGATCGCATAGGATGGTCCTGGGCAAGTACCGTTGACTACTGATACAGCCATTGCAAAGGCTGCAGAAGGAGGACACCTAGATCCATGAACTCGTATTGGAATGAAAAGGTCAAAGACCAGAGCTTAAAGGAACCTAAAACTAAAAACAATTGTATGGAGATATAGAGACTTTTACTACTGTTATTACCACAGAGTTATATTTGCATGAACCCTTCAATCGAGATGGAGATGATTATGATCATTGATAATAGACTATGTGCTTATAAGCTAATATCCTACAGAAATGTTAACATTTCTGAAAGTATACGGGAGCGATGTTATCTATAACAGCATTAGGACTTGTTTTCTTTTTCTTTGAAGAGAGAGAGCGAGCAGACGTGTGGTGTAGGTATGAGTACTCATCCATTATTGTGGATGGGAATTATTTCAATAAGACCCTTCCTTCCTCTTTTCTAAGCAGGAAATCCAGAGAGATTTATGACCGGTGTAAATAACACCCTTTGAAAAACATGGTTGTGAGTATTATACTCCACTTGAAGAGAGATGTATAGATTGATGTATGGATAATTTAGGATATTATTCTGAGGAGTATCCAGTCCAGCAATACCATTCATTGTTGGAAACATTTGGGGTACTGCAGCTATATAAATTGTATTGCTAAGATAAGGAGAGTGCCTGGCTGGGCACGATATCTATATAAGAGTCTTGCAATTTTGTGATTGGTTGAAGAGGTCAATTGTTGCTAGGCAGATCACAGTTTTGAGTGAGTGGTAATTGGTTAGGGCCAGCCTATCGGTGAGTGTAGGGGAGGTGTTTAGTGCATTAAGGGTAGAAACTTCCAGAGTTACTTCCTCTTGTCGGCTGGAAGTGATAAGTACAGGCTGTATTATTGCTGTCTCTCTCATCCTTTCTACCCCTTGAGATTTCTTGCTCTGATTTTTCTCTATTCCCTCCTTTTCAGTTATTCTTTATTCCCTATTTCTTTATCTATCCCTTTCGTATCTACTTTCATTTTGTCATTTTATACTTTTGTACAGTTTTAAATTATTTGTTACCCCCCCCCTCCTCCCTGCCATTCCAAATTGCCCAGCTCGTGTGTCCCCTGCAGCATGCCCAGGCCCAAGCGCTCTGCTCCACGTCCCCAGCGGCTGGTGGACTCAGCTCCCCCGCCTCTGCCGCCCTGCTGCTCTCCCTGCCAGGCCCGCTCTCTGCTCCGGAGCGGGAGACGCGACGGCGCATGATCCGTCAGCGCCTCCCGTCTCCGTGCACACAGCAGCGCCCGGTGGCTCCGTGCGTCCCGTGGTCAGCGGGTCTGGCACGGCGGCCGCTGGCGCTGGGGGGCTGATGTCTCGCAGCGGGGATTCAGCCCCCCCTGCCCGCGGGTGTCCCTGTGCCTGTGGCGCCAGCCGGCCACGTCTCTCCCGCGATCAGCGGGTGTGGTGCGGCTGGCGTCGGTGCTGCTGCGGGCGACATGCGCGGCGGGGATTCGGCACCTGCCCTCATACACTGGGGAGGTTGTGGGCGTGGCTACCCCCAGCATAGTGGGCCCCCCGTGGGTCCCGCGCCCGGTGCTTTTGGGGCCCCTGACACACCCCTGGCTGCTGGTGGGCATCACAGAGCCCCAGTGGCCGGGGGGGTCAGTGGGCAGGGTGAGGATTTGCAGGGTTTCAGTGAGGCCTTCCTAGGTCAGGCTCCCCCCCTGGCGGCCATTTTAGGGACTGGCTACACATCTCATCTCCCTCAACAAGCTGCTGGTAGCATGCTGGGTGGGGAGGTGCAGCCATCTGCTGGACACTTGGAGGTGCTGCGGGCCTTTTCTGTACAGTGCTCAGCAGCATCCGCTGTGTCTTTGCCAGGCCAGCATTCCGTTACGGATTTTCGGTCCGTGGCGGGGGGTGGCTTTGCTACGAGCACCCTTTGCTTGCCAGCATTCTCTTCCCCCAGTGGTACGGGCCTACCTTACTTGCAATTCCCATTTCCCCCGGTAGTTTCACAAAGTTTCCCTCCGCTAGTTTCCACTCCGCAGGTGGTTCAGTCAGTCTGGTCCTCCAGGATGGGGCAAGCTTTCGGACACCCACATTATGTTTCTTCTTTTTCGGGAGGGTTTCAATCCACGTCACTTCTGGCTCCAGCCTTCCACCAGTTCCCATACTGTCAACCGCCTTATCCCCCGGCGCTGCCAAGGCCTTACGGGTACCCGTGGCAGGGCGGTTTTGGGTCCCCAGGTATCCGCTTTCCCAGCGTTAACCAAGCAGTTGCAGTGCCTCCGTACCTTCCCCCAGCCCAGGCCCCGCCGGCTCAGGTGGCACTGCCTGTGTCAGGTTCACAGTTGCTTTCGGTGGCCCCAGGCGGGGAAGCTCCGTGCCCCCTCCCCATTGCATCTGTTGGTTTGGCTGAGGGGACGGGTAACTTAATTCCGCTTGTTTCTGTTCCTGAGTTTAGTACAGACTGCTCTGCAGCCTCTCAAGCCGCTCCGGTGCAGGACGGAACCGGGAGGCGCGGTGATGCAGACCAAACTCCAACAGATGCCGGTTCTTCAGTTCCAGGTCTCTCGCAGGCGACTGAGATGGCTGACGTCCCAGGCCCTTCCGGTTCTGGTGAGCATGATGTTGCAGCTGATTCATCTGTTGTATCTTCATCTGAATCCTCTACTAGCAGCGAGGGGTCTGATTCCCCCAAGAGCCCGCGCAAGCTTGCGAAATTAGTCACGCGCGAGGTCGCCAAGGTGGTAGGGAAGGATAAGGTGCCAAAAAAGGCGGCGGCTCCTGATGAGCCGCCGTTGTTTTCAGGGATGGTGCACTGTGCCAACACGGCTGTTACTCAGGGTTTACGGAAGAGGATGAAGGAAAAAATAGTTAAGGGGAAATTTGTCGATCTTTTCACCCTCACGGACGACATGAGGAAGGACTTCGACAAGGCGAAGAAGGCGGGGGGCATTGGTGAAAATGCTTTCCAGGCTTTCATCATTGGTTTAGAGGTTTCTTAGTATCTTCTGCTGTTTACCTAAAAACTCGCCCTGCCGAACATCTTAATGTGGTGAAATTAGTGATGTGCACCGGAAATTTTTCGGGTTTTGTGTTTTGGTTTTGGGTTTGGTTCCGCGGCCGTGTTTCGGGTTCGAACGCGTTTTGGCAAAACCTCACCGAATTTTTTTGTCGGATTCGGGTGTGTTTTGGATTCGAGTGTTTTTTTTCAAAAAACCCTAAAAAACTGCTTAAATCATAGAATTTGGGGGTCATTTGATCCCATAGTATTATTAACCTCAATAACCATAATTTACACTCATTTATAGTATATTCTGAACACTTCACACCACACAATATTTTTTTTAGTCCTAAAATTTGCACCGAGGTCGCTGGATGGCTAAGCTAAGCGACACAAGTGGCCGACACAAACACCTGGCCCATCAAGGAGTGGCACTGCAGTGTCACGCAGGATGGCCCTTCAAAAAAATACTCCCCAAACAGCACATGATGCAAAGAAAAAAAGAGGAGCAATGAGGTAGCTGTGTGACTAAGCTAAGCGACCCTAGTGGCCGACACAAACACCTGGCCCATCTATGAGTGGCACTTCAGTGTCAGGCAGGATGGCCCTTCAAAAAAATACTCCCCAAACAGCACATGACGCAAAGAAAAAAAGAGGCGCAATGAGGTAGCTGTGTGACTAAGCTAAGCGACCCTAGTGGCCGACACAAACACCTGGCCCATCTAGGAGTGGCACTGCAGTGTCAGGCAGGATGGCCCTTCCAAAAAATACTCCCCAAACAGCACATGACGCAAAGAAAAAAAGAAGCACAATGAGGTAGCTGTGTGACTAAGCTCAGCGACCCAAGTGGCCAACACAAACACCTGGCCCATCTAGGAGTGGCACTGCAGTGTCAGACAGGATGGCCCTTCAAAAAAATACTCCCCAAACAGCACATGACGCAAAGAAAAATGAAAGAAAAAAGAGGTGCAAGATGGAATTGTCATTGGGCCCTCCCACCCACCCTTATGTTGTAAAAACAGGACATGCACACCTTAACGAACCCATCATTTCAACGACAGGGTCTGCCACACGACTGTGACTGAAATGACTGGTTGGTTTGGGCCCCCACCAAAAAAGAAGCAATCAATCTCTCTTTGCACAAACTGGCTCTACGGAGGCAAGATGTCCACCTCATCATCATCGTCCGATTCATCACCCCTTTCAATGTGTACAGCCCCCTCCTCACAGATTATTAATTCGTCCCCACTGGAAACCACCATCTCAGGTCCCTGTGTACTTTCTGGAGGCAATTGCTGCTGGTGAATGTCTCCATGGAGGAATTGATTATAATTCATTTTAATGAACATCATCTTCTCCACATTTTCTGGAAGTAACGTCGTACGCCGATTGCTGACAAGGTGAGCGACGGCACTAAACACTCTTTCGGAGTACACACTGGAGGGAGGGCAACTTAGGTAGAATAAAGCCAGTTTGTGCAAGGGCCTCCAAATTGCCTCTTTTTCCTGCCAGTATACGTACGGACTGTCTGACGTGCCTACTTGGATGCGGTCACTCATATAATCCTCCACCATTCTTTCAATGGAGAGAGAATCATATGCAGTGACAGTAGACGACATGTCAGTAATCATTGGCAGGTCCTTCAGTCCGGACCAGATGTCAGCATCAGCAGTCGCTCCAGACTGCCGTGCATCACCGCCAGCGGGTGGGCTCGGAATTCGTAACCTTTTCTTCGCACCCCCAGTTGCAGGAGAATGTGAAGGAGGAGATGTTGACGGGTCGCGTTCCGCTTGACTTGACAATTTTCTCACAAGCAGGTCTTTGAACCTCTGCAGACTTGTGTCTGCCGGAAAGAGAGATCCAACGTAGGTTTTAAATCTAGGATCGAGCACGGTGGCCAAAATGTAGTGCTCTGATTTCAACAGATTGACCACCCGTGAATCCTGGTTAAGCGAATGAATGGCTCCATCCACAAGTCCCACATGCCTAGCAGAATCGCTCTGTTTTAGCTCCTCCTTCAATGCCTCCAGCTTCTTCTGCAAAAGCCTGATGAGGGGAATGACCTGACTCAGGCTGGCAGTGTCTGAACTGACTTGACGTGTGGCAAGATCAAAAGGTTGCAGAACCTTACACAACGTTGAAATCATTCTCCACTGCGCTTGAGACAGGTGCATACCACCTCCTTTGCCTATATCGTGGGCAGATGTATAGGCTTGAATGGCCTTTTGCTGCTCCTCCATCCTCTGAAGCATATATAGGGTTGAATTCCCCCTCGTTACCACCTCTTGCTTCAGATGATGGCAGGGCAGGTTCAGTTGTTTTTGGTGGTGCTCCAGTCTTCTGTACGCGGTGCCTGTATGCCGAGAGTGGCCCGCAATTCTTCTGGCCACCGACAGCATCTCTTGCACGCCCCTGTCGTTTTTTAAATAATTCTGCACCACCAAATTCAAGGTATGTGCAAAACATGGGACGTGCTGGAATTTGCCCAGATGTAATGCACGCACAATATTGCTGGCATTGTCCGATGCCACAAATCCCCAGGAGAGTCCAATTGGGGTTAGCCATTCTTCCTCAGTTGCCGTAAGAGGTTTTCAGCTGTGTGCGTATTCTGGAAAGCGGTGATACAAAGCGTAGCCTGCCTAGTAACGAGTTGGCGTTTGCGAGATGCTGCTACTGGTGCCACCGCTGCTGTTCTTGCAGCGGGAGGCAATACATCTACCCAGTGGGCTGTCACAGTCATGTAGTCCTGAGTATGCCCTGCTCCACTTGTCCACATGTCCGTGGTTAAGTGGACATTGGGTACAACTGCATTTTTTAGGACACTGGTGAGTCTTTTTCTGACGTCCGTGTACATTCTCGGTATCGCCTGCCTAGAGAAGTGGAACCTAGATGGTATTTGGTAATGGGGGCACACTACCTCATACAATTGTCTAGTTCCCCGTGAACTAACGGCGGATACCGGACGCACGTCTAACACCAACATAGTTGTCAAGGCCTCAGTTATCCGCTTTGCAACAGGATGACTGCTGTGATATTTCATCTTCCTCACAAATGACTGTTGGACAGTCAATTGCTTACTGGAAGTAGTATAAGTGGTCTTCCGACTTCCCCTCAGGGATGACGATCGACTCCCAGCAGCAACAACAGCAGCGCCAGCAGCAGTAGGCATTACACTCAAGGATGCATCGGAGGAATCCCAGGCAGGAGAGCACTCGTCAGACTTGCCAGTGACATGGCCTGCAGGACTATTGGCTTTCCTGGGTAAGGAGGAAATTGACACTGAGGGAGTTGGTGGTGTGGTTTGCGTGAGCTTGGTAACAAGAGGAAGGGATTTACTGGTCAGTGGACTGCTTCCGCTGTCGCCCAAAGTTTTTGAACTTGTCACTGACTTATTATGAATGCGCTGCAGGTGACGTATAAGGGAGGTTGTTCCGAGGTGGTTAACGTCCTTACCCCTACTTATTACAGCTTGACAAAGGCAACACACTGCTTGACACCAGTTGTCCGCATTTCTGTTTAAATAATTCCACACTGAAGAGCTGATTTTTTTTGTATTTTGACCAGGCATGTCAATGGCCATATTCCTCCCACGGACAACAGGTGTCTCCCCGGGTGCCTGACTTAAACAAACCACCTCACCATCAGAATCCTCCTTGTCAATTTCCTCCCCAGCGCCAGCAACACCCATATCCTCCTCATCCTGGTGTACTTCAACACTGACATCTTCAATCTGACTATCAGGAACTGGACTGCGGGTGCTCCTTCCAGCACGTGCAGGGGGCGTGCAAATGGTGGAAGGCGCAAGCTCTTCCCGTCCAGTGTTGGGAAGGTCAGGCATCGCAACCGACACAATTGGACTCTCCTTTGGGATTTGGGATTTCGAAGAACGCACAGTTCTTTGCTGTGCTTTTGCCAGCTTAAGTCTTTTCTTTTTTCTAGCAAGAGGATGAGTGCTTCCATCCTCATGTGAAGCTGAACCACTAGCCATGAACATAGGCCAGGGCCTCAGCCGTTCCTTGCCACTCCGTGTTGTAAATGGCATATTGGCAAGTTTACGCTTCTCCTCAGACGCTTTTAATTTTGATTTTTGGGTCATTTTACTGATCTTTTGTGTTTTGGATTTTACATGCTCTCTACTATGACATTGGGCATCGGCCTTGGCAGACGACGTTGATGGCATTTCATCGTCTCGGCCATGACTAGTGGCAGCAGCTTTAGCACGAGGTGGAAGTGGATCTTGATCTTTCCCTATTTTTTTAACCTCCACATTTTTGTTCTCCATATTTTAATGCGCACAACTAAAAGCCACCACAGGTATACAATGTAGATGGATGGATAGTATAGTATTATATTACTTATGGACGACGAGTGCACTGACGACACAGAGGTAGGTACAGCCGTGGCCTACCGTACTGCTTATATATATATATATATATATATATATATATATATATAATATATTGTATAATAATAATAACGGACCTGGTTGACACTGTCAGCAGACTGCTTAACTCTAGTATGAAGAAAAAAAAGCCACCACAGGTATACACTGTAGATGGATGAATAGTATAGTATTATATTACTTATGGACGACGAGTGCACTGACGACACAGAGGTAGGTACAGCCGTGGCCTACCGTACTGCTTATATATATAATATACTGTATAATAATAATAACGGACCTGGTGGACACTGTCAGCAGACTGCTAAACTAGTATGAAGAAAAAAAAAAGCCACCACAGGTATACAATGTAGATGGATGGATAGTATAGTATTATATTACTTATGGACGACGAGTGCACTGACGACACAGAGGTAGGTACAGCCGTGGCCTACCGTACTGCTTATATATATATATATATATATAATATACTGTATAATAATAACGGACCTGGTGGACACTGTCAGCAGACTGCTAAACTAGTATGAAAAAAAAAAAAGCCACCACAGGAGTGTTTTTCAGGCAGACAAACGTATACTGGACTGGTGGTCACTGTCAGCAAAACTGTGCACTGTACTCCTGCTACAACTGCTCCTCAGTCCCCACAGTTAGGCAGTGTGAGCAGTGCACTCAGCACAGATATATCATGCAGCAGTGCAGCACACTGAGTGAGCACAGATATGGTGGAGAGTTATTTTCAGGCAGAGAAACAAAGGATTAAACTCACTGGTGGTATAATCAAAACCCTGCACTGTACTCCCTAACAGCTGCTCCCCGTCCCCAATCCTCCCCACAATTATAACTAAGTCACTCAGTCTTTACTCTTTTCTACTATAACGGAGAGGACGCCAGCCACGTCCTCTCCCTATCAATCTCAATGCACGTGTGAAAATGGCGGCGACGCGCGGCTCCTTATATAGAATCTGAATCTCGCGAGAATCCGAAAGCGGGATGATGACGTTCGGCCGCGCTCAGGTAAACTGAGCAAGGCGGTAGGATCCGAGTCGCTCGGACCCGTGGAAAAAAAGGTGAAATTCGGGCGGGTTCGGATCCTGAGGATCCGAACCTGCTCATCACTAGGTGAAATACATGTTTTTAATTAATGAGATGTTCTTAAAGTACAAATGTTCCATCTGGAGGGATTACGATGACAAATTCCGTAAGAATCAGAATGGCAATCCGATGTTACCTTTTGGCTTTAAGGATGTCGAGGTTTGGATGGAGGTTTCCAACCAAGCGAGTAGTGTGGTTGAGGGTCAGACCAAGAGTAAGTTTTCGGGGGGAAAGAATGTTCCTGGTACGGCGGCAAAGGGCAAGTGTTTTGCGTTTAACGACTCTAAATGCACTAGGGGTGCGAGTTGTCGTTTTCGTCACTCCTGCCGCGTCTGTGGATCCAATCACCCAGCCAAGGATTGTAATTCCGGAGGCGGGGTTAAGCAGGCCGACCAGGGCGCTGCAGGCAGCAGTGCGAAGTAAGGCACCCTCACCCATAGTTGTACCTGAGTTGGCTAAATGGTTGCACCGTTACCCAAGGACGGAGTTTTTGTTAGCCGGGTTTAGTTGCGGTTTTCGTTTGCCCATTTCGGAATCAGTACATGTGGTGTCTCGTAGGAATTTGAGGCCGGCGACAGAGTTTCCCCATGTGGTCAGGCAGAATGTGGAGGCGGAGGTGCAATTGGGTCGCATGTGCGGCCATTTTGCATGTGAGCCTTTGCCTGGGTTATGCGTATCTCCCTTGGGGGTGGTTCCCAAGAAGGCGCCAGGTAAATTCTGCTTGATCCAGCACTTGTCCTACCCACATGGGGGCTCCGTTAATGACGCCATTCCTGAGGAGTTTTGCACAGTTAGGTACCAGTTGTTCGACAAGGCGCTGGAATTAATCCGGGGTTTTGGGCCCGCAGCCCTGGTGGCCAAGTTAGATGTTGAATCCGCTTTTCGCCTTATTCCCCTTCACCCCGACTCTTTCAAGTTTATGGGTTTTCAGTTAGGCGGTTTCTTTTATGTTGACAAATGTTTGCCGATGGGTTGTTCCGTCTCTTGCGCCTACTTCGAGAAATTTAGCTCGTTCCTGCATTGGTGCATTTCGGCTGGAACTGGGCACGTTGGCATCGTCCACTATCTCGATTACTTTTTTTTTGTGGGCCCAGGAGGCAGCAACATTTGCCAGGAGCTCCTTTTTTTGGCGTCCGCCTTGTTCAGGGTTCTGGGAGTGCTGTTGCCCACGATAAGACAGAGGGACCCATGTGTTGCCTTTCTTACCTGGGCATCGAGGTTGACACTAGTGCAGGTTGTTGTTGCATACCGGCCGACAAGGTGGCGAAGCTTTAGGGACAGATCGAGGAATGCTTGAGTAAGCGTAGAGTTAGACTTCGTCAGGTGCAGTCCCTTTTAGGCTTCTTTAATTTTGCTTGCCGGGTCATACCTATGGGGAGAGTGTTTTGCCGCAAACTTGAGAGGGCCACGGCGGGAGTAACTGGGCCGCACCACACCATTCGTCTGTCTCTGGAAATTAAGGACGACCTTAGAACTTGGTCGACTTTCTTGGTAACTTTTAATTCAGAATTGTTGTGGTCTCTCCGGCCCGTCGACAATTCTTCCCTGGAGCTGTTTACAGATGCTGCAGGTTCTATGGGTTTTGGTGCTTTTTTTCCTGGGCGAGTGGTGTGTTTCGGCCTTGCCCCAGTCTTGGGTATCTCATGGTTTTACCGCTAACCTACTTTTATTGGAACTGTTTCCGATAGCTGTGGCAGTGGAGTTGTGGGCCCCTAAGTTGGCGAACCGGACGATTGTCTTTTGGTGCGACAATTTGGGGGTGCTTTACTTTATGCGGTGAACAATCAACGTGCATCATCGCCGCAGGCTTTGCGGCTGTTGAGATTTTTGGTGTTACAATGTCTCCGTTTTAACATCAATTTCACGACGAAGCACGTGCCTGGGGTCGAGAACGACATCGCGGATGCGCTGTCACGTTTAGATTTTCCCAGGTTCCGCAGGTTGGCCCCTGGGGCGGAGGGTCTAAGATTGACTTGTCCAACTTCTGTCTGGCAGATTATGGAACTGGCGTAGCTGGCTTGGCGCTGAACTCTTTGGCCCCTTCGACCCGTCGGGCATACGCTGCGGCTTGGCATGAATGGCAGGCGCATCAGGTTAGGTGTGGGGCCGGGGGTAAGTCGGAGGAGGATCTTTTGTTGGCCTTTGTTTGGGAGTGTTACCAGAGTGGTAGGTCCAAGGCGTCCATGTGCGCGGCGTTGGCGGGGATTTCGTTCCATGCTCGGTTGCAGCAGGGGACGGACCCCACCAGGTCTTTTACTTTATCCAAGGCGCTCAGGGGTTGGGCGAGGTTAAGTCCGTCCCAGCCAAATACGTGCAGCCCTATTGACATGCAGTTGTTGCGCGAGCTCATGGCGATTCTGCCGGCGGTGAAAGATTCTGCGTTTGAGGCGTCCCTTTTCCGTGCAGCCTTTTCATTCGCGTTTTTTGGGGCCTTCCGGGTTGGCGAGCTGGTGGCTGCTAATAAACGGTCAACTGATACAGGCATGCTTTTCAGGGACCTGGTGCTCAAGAAAGGTGTCGTCATATTTAGGTTGCCTCGTTCCAAGACCGACCAGCTGGGTCGTGGACGCTGGGTGACTTTGAAGGCTCAGGAGGATGACGAATTGTGCCTTGTGCTGGTTGCAAAAATGTATTTACCTTTACGGCCTAAATGTGGTGCTCAGGTACTACTGCACGGGGAAGCATTGCCTCTCACTCGGTTTCAGTTTGCCGCTGTGTTGAAGCGCTGTTTGGTCGCCCTGGGGCTTAATAGCGCGGAATATGGGACGCATTCCTTTCGCATCGGTGCGGCAACTTGCGTTGCGGCACGCGGACTTCCACCGTCAGCCATTCAGAAATGGGACGTTGGAAGTCAGCGGCGTTTAAGTCTTATATTAGAGTGGATAAGGTTTAATGTTGCACTACTTGCGCTAACCCAAAAACGTTGTTTACCTGCCAATTTTGGAATGATTAGCATTCCAGAATTGGAGGTGTGAAGGATTTTTTTTAATTTTTCCTCCGAGGGGGCCTAATTACAATTGGCTGACACTCCAGGTCCACGGGAGGTTTTTTAAGTTTTCTCCTTCACTTGGGTTTTATGTTACTAACTGTTCGGTTTGGTCTAACGGTTCTAATTACCCATTTTATGGGCACGGCCTGACAGCTAGGTTACTTTTTCTTTTACAGCGTCCGCTGATTCCACCGAACATATTTGGGTAGTTGGCCATTCTTATGTGTTTTGGCCCGAGCGTCATCACCTTGCTGATAGGTCGTCTGAGTTGTTAGGTGGTCGCAGAGTGCGAAGGTTAGGTGTGAGAGGGCTCAGATGGTCTGGACTTTTGAAGCTGTTGTTTCAGCACGAGCAGCGTTGGGGGCGTCCCCAATGGTTGCTGCTGCACCTGGGCGGTAACGATGTAGGTTTGGTCTGACATTATTCCTAGGTTTATCTGGAGGGGATCACGGAACGTCACAGCGCTGGACAGGGCTAGGAAGATTTACTTTGCTGTATTGAAGTTTGTGTTGGCTGCTGGTGGTTTGGCTGTTAGACATCCGCTATTGGTGCTTCAGAGACCCTTTTATTTTAGGAAGGATGGTGTGCATCTCTCCCATCTTGGGATTGGAGTTTTTCTGCGGGCTTTGTTTTCTTGTCTGGATTAGTTTGTTATCTTTGTAGGTAGGGATATGATTTTTTTGATATGTATTTTGTTCTTTTAGTTGGATTTCATTTCGTATTGGGTTGGCGGGCTGCGTTTCTCTGAAACTGGCAGTGGCGGGAAGGCGCTACTGGCCAGCGGTCACTTGTAGCATAAGTGGTGTTGTGGGGCACTTACCCCTTTTGAAGGACGGCGAGTGTGTCCTGCCCTTGTGGGGGGGCGAGGGGTGCTTCCTTGGGGAAGGAAGGGGTGGTGAGACCTTTGCAACACAGGTTATGCTGATATATATAGATGGGGCATTTCAGTCGCTCCCATGACAGTTGGGGCATTTAGTCGCCGCCATTTTGTAAGATCGTGACTAGAGCTGGTTAGTGGAAGCGTCTTCCTGGCCACCCACTACGAGTGAGGTCATTCCAATTAATAAATTCAATGACCATTTAATCCAACGCAGTTGTGTCCGTGTCGTTAATTTTAGTTGATAAGCTATCTTAAGGTGTGTAGTTAATGTCAAGCACAATAAATGAATAGACGCCTTATTATTATTATTATAATTGTTAGATATGTATACAGAGACACCAGCATTGTATAGTAACAGGCCAAAGTTCTCGATGTAAGTTACATTTGATGTGATTACCAAAACTTTATAGAGTTGTGATAATAGTGAAACAGCTACATGTGGATAAGATACAACAGTATCTCAAGATAAAACCACCAGTGATAATATCAGCTACACATATGGGCCCTCATTCCGAGTTGTACGCTCGCAAGCTGCTTTTAGCAGCATTGCACACGCTAAGCCGCCGCCTACTGGGAGTGAATCTTAGCTTATCAAAATTGCGAACGATAGATTCTCAAAATTGCAAATAGAAAATTCTTTGCAGTTTCTGAGTAGCTCGACACTTACTCTGCCACTGCGATCAGTTCAGTCAGTTTCGTTCCTGGTTTGACGTCACAAACACTCCCAGCGTTCGCCCAGACACTCCCCCGTTTCTCCAGCCACTCCCGCATTTTTCCCAGAAACGGCTGCGTTTTTTCACACACTCCCATAAAATGCTCAGTTTCCGTCCAGAAACACCTACTTACTGTCAATCACACTCCGATCACCAGAACGAAGAAATAACCTCGTAATGCCGTGAGTAAAATACCAAATTTCTTAGCAAATTTACTTGGCGCAGTCACAGTGCGAACATTGCGCATGCGCAATTAGCGGAAAATCGCTGCGATGCGAAGAAAAATAACGAGTGAACAACTCGGAATGAGGGCCATGGAGTGTATTTCATTTAGTGGAAATAACATAGGTCAATAATACAGGAAAAATTTACTTATGCAGATAGGAGAGGTTGATTTAAGGAAATGTGAAAGGACTGTTACCATATACAAACCTAATGTTTCTAGATGTGCTAGATATAATGAGTTTGGTATATAAAAAGTAATGGTTACATAGGATGTTCCTTAAAGTTTATGAATTAGTAATATACTTTACCAGGAGTAGATCCAAAGGCTAAAGGAGATATCATACATAACGGAGAATGTTAGTTGTCACTATGTCCTTAGGATATGATGTACAATTGGTTACCTATTAATTCTGAAGAAGTTTGTTATTTAAGAAGACTAACTTAGCAATTTTATACAAAAACACATAATGACTTGAGAAAAGTTTATTACAGGATGAACTATTCCTAAAAGAGTGATTGAACCAGTAATCAGGAAACATGTTCCTGTCACCAGAGCATCAATAAAACCTCAAATTGGTGGAGGTGACTAATAAGTTCTCCTATGGCTAATGGAGTTTTATGATCAATCAACTGGGAGTTGACATTTTATTTCCTCTAAAGCTATTGATAACATGACTGAACTTTATGATAAGACATTCCAGGACATTGGACATGAACTATTATAGCACCACATTGTTCTACATTCTTTAATACCACAAATTGGAGGATAGTGTTTGATTTCCGGGACCAGCACTTTGAGATCACTGCTGTACTTATTTGACCAATGACATTACAGATCCGGATACGTGTATTGCCAAGTATATAAAGGAGGCCCAAGATATAAAAGAAGAACTTTAACAAAGACATTATGATATGGACTGGAAAGGATAAATTATGAAATCCTAGTATTCAATTTTCAGGATTAGGAAAATGTTTTTTAAGTATATTGTATGTGATTATGTATTCTGTGATGAGGTTTATTCTTGTGACCATTATAGCCATCTTTTTGATGTACACTGTCTACAGGTGTGGCCTATGCTGTATTTAGAAGGCTACTGCCAGACGCAGAATAGCAATACTACATGAAATGATCATTAGCGAACTATACGTTCGCAGAAATTCCCCTGAGATGACAGGGCACATGGATAATGTCCTTGATCAGAGTGTGGAACTGTCAAATACTGTGACAGGGGCAACATTCTAAAGGCCTAACAGCCATATATATATGTACTACGGGATAGTACGTATATTATGCATACACATAATAATCACAATATCAAAGGTGACCTCATAATCACCATTATAGTCTGAAAGCATAACAGACTCCATTTTGGTTCTATCTTATAGAGGAAAGTATATTCATATGTACTTTATACAGGCTAAAATAACTTTAGCCTACTTTCCAGTACAATAACATATTAGTCAGCTGAAGAGCCATGTACACACATCCGAAAACCTCATGGAGTCCAGTTTAATTCCTAATATGGACACATAGTTGAAAAGCAAGAGTCAGCTTCGGCACAAAGATATGTTGCTAAATATCTCTTGGTTGTTTTTGCCAATTGTCCTAATATGAGCATAACACTGTACTCAAAATGCATGAAATCATATGGGAGGGATATAAGAATGGGGCGTAACTGGATGTTATAAAAATCATTGTATTGACATGTTTCTTGGTTTGATTCATTTTGACACAGGCAGAGAGAATGTGGTCTCTCAACCTGTATACGGGCGTGGTCCTTACAATAAATAATCAATTGCTTTTCTAAATCTGACTTCAATACAGTCATTTACTTAACATCAACTCAAACAGCAACAACGGTTAAAGTAGTATTAATCACAGTCAAAGGCAAAGAGCCAAAAAATATCTGTGGTCAAGCCAAAGAGCCAGTATCATGTGCTCTGGCAAAAATAGGGTGTGGCTTGACTGTCACAAGGCCACACCCACCTTCCGTATGACGTTCGTAGGAGCATATTAACAGAGAAAATTGAAGAGGTATAGTGCGCTACAGCTGCCTAATGACTGTTCTGTGAGAAAAGTGTCACCACACACCCAGAAACACTATAAAAAGAAGAAATATCATCAAGCTGTCTTCAGGCATTGATACAATTCATATAGGAGTACTTCTAGAGGACAAGTTTATCATCAACTCTTTTACCCTCAAACATAAAAATATAAAAACACAATAGTGTGATACTGATTACATAAAACCCACATTTCCATATGTGTGTAGGTAGGATCCGTACCATAGGGTATTGTCTATTATTCAATAGACAATATACGCATGTATGGGAGAGGATTAAATCCTTTTTGTTATTCCAACTCTTCATCCATATATTTCTCCATTATCAGAATTTCATAAAAGAGGATAAAAGCAAAAATAGTGTAATATTGCTTTAATTTTATATTAAAAAAGCCAGAATGAATGACTGGACTCTCACCATGTGATAGAAAAAACAAGGCAGAATGAAATTAGACTAGGAGTCCCCAGCACCTCGTAATTCCTCCTATAGATCAGTTCCAGACTCCAAACGACCATTACCCAACGCGTTTCAATACTTTCCAGTATCTTTTTCAAGGCATGTACTCTCCCCTCCCAAGGATATCCTTTTATACCCCGCTTAATGATGACATCACATCCCATATGAAAAACCTATTGCCAGACATGGATTGACTATCCTCTAAACAATCAATACGTAACATCCACATGAACCCATTCCGCATTCCCTATTCCGATATTCGTTACTCCCCTCTTGGGTGCCAAAATCTCTCCCTCATCCAACTACATCGGAGCCTCACTTCCATGTTCCTGTTTCCTTTATGTACGTCACGTCCATCCGCTGGCCAGCATGTACGTTCCACCGCTTCTTCCGGGGATGACGCCTTTCCGTGTACGTCATATCTGGCCGCGGCGAGTCTTTTAATGTACTAACGATATTTGTATTATCTTGTTCCCACCATGCACTGAACTACTGTACACTGAGCAAAATACAGTTTCTTGGGTCTGAAAAGAAGGAAGAATTGCAACAAAGAAGGTAAGCTTGTGATACTGTGTACAGGACTAGTCTTTGGTATCTCTCTCCCTGCCATTGTCTCTCCCCCTGAAACTATATCTCTCTCCCACCCCCCCTCTCTCTCTCGCTCTCTCCCCCTCTCATCTTTCTCCATGATGTACGTGTTATGCACACCAGTGCCTGCGGGAAAGTACTAGTGTCAGAACTGTTATGCACTCCAGTGTCTGCAGGAATGTACTGGTGTTTGAACTGTTATGCAAAACAAATGGACTCACAGACAAACTGGGGAATATGACATAACGTACACAGAAGGTGATAGGGTAACAAAATACACACACAGTGAACAGAGAAGCCCAGAGGCTAAGGAACTGGGTATCTCCCTTGTATTAGAACTGCTCAGATGTAAAAAGCAAGATGTTGTGTTTTAATACGTAGAGAACCCGAAATGCTGTTGCTAAGGGCAACAGCAAAACCCTAAAGGGTTACCAACGGGTGTGGCAGTAAACTCCTTGGTCAGAGATGGAATGATAGACACAAGGAGAGCCTCCACAATCCTGATTCTCACTTGCAGTGCACAGGTTTAAGCTTACTGCCACTAAACTGACCCCTGACACCTAGCACAGTGAGACAGGATTAGACAGGCAAGTGTTAGAATACAGCCGCAAACTTGCTAAGTTCACAGAGTAATAACAGAACCCCAGCAAGCTAAACGACTGACTCCAGTCTTACTGCTAGGTCTGGATTGGCAGAGTGTAATACCAAATCCCCAGGCCTATTTGCAGTAAGCAACAAACAAATACAAAGCTACACAGTACTGGCTAACTTTCATGAACTGACTAACCAACAGAGATTCAGCAGCATCTGCTTACCCTGAAAAGAGGCCTTATAAAGCAGGTGCTGTCCACGCCCCACTCAGACCTCACAGACTGTGAGCACAAAAACCAGCACCGGATCCCCTGCCGTGCACAGAGCCTATAACCACTGCACAGCAAAAGACCCGAACCGGAGTATCAGCTGCGCTCAGGTTACTCCACTAGCACTTGTCTCCCGGTTGCCATGACGACGTGGCAGCACAGGGCAGGAGACCCTAACAGTACCCCCCCTCTGACGAGGGGTCAAAGAACCCCTACCACCGGGTTTATCGGGGAACTGCGAGAAGAAAGAGCGTATCAGTCTGGGGGCATGAAGATCACAACTGCGCACCCACGACCGCTCCTCCGGGCCATACCCCTTCCAGTGCACCAAAAATGACAGCCGACCCCGAACCACCTTGGAGTCAAGAATCCTTTCAACAACAAACTCCCTCTGGCCACGTATCAGAAGAGGGGAAGGTCTTCCACTGGAAGAAGGATTACTAATCGCCCGTTTTAAAAGGGAACAATGAAATGTTTTATTGATACCCAAAGAACGGGGCAGATCTAACTGAAATGCCACCGGATTGATAACCCTGGTGATCTTATAAGGGCCGATGAACCGGGGCCCTAACTTATGAGATGGCTGTCTCAACTTCAAATTCTTGGTAGACAACCAGACGAAGTCTCCTAATTTGAAGCTGCAGGGTCTTTTCCGCTTATCAAAAACCCTTTTGGTCACTAATGACACAGATACAAGGGCTTTCTTCACTTTCCGCCAAATACCTCTAAGGACCGAAACCACAGAGGAACCACCAGGCGTGGAGTCCAGGGGGTCAAAAGAATTGGCCTTAGGATGATGCCCATACACACAAAGGAAGGGAGAGATCCCTGTAGCAGAGTGAGCCGCGTTGTTATAGGCAAACTCCGCCATGGACAGATGAGCAACCCAGTCAGTCTGACACTTGGAGACATAACACCTGAGGAACTGCTCCAAGGACTGGTTCACCCTTTCAGTCTGCCCATTAGACTGCGGATGGTAGCCTGACGACAAGCTGACAGAAATCTGGAGATCGGAACAAAATGCCCTCCAGAATTTGGCCACAAACTGGGATCCGCGGTCAGAGACCACATCAAGTGGCAACCCGTGGAGACGCACAACATGCAGCATAAATAATTCAGACAGGCGTCTGGCTGATGGCAGCCCAACCAGTGGAACGAAGTGCGCCATCTTCGAAAACCTGTCAACGACAACCCAGATGGCTGTCATCCCCGAGGATTTGGGCAAGTCCACCACAAAATCCATTGAAATGTGGGTCCATGGCTTAGATGGGATAGAGAGTGGATGTAATGGGCCAACAGGAACCCCTCTAGGAGTCTTATTTCGGGCACAGATGTCACATGCCCGAACCCACTGATCCACATCCTTAGCCACCGAGGGCCACCACACCGCCCTAGATAGCAACTCCCGAGTTCTGGCAATACCCGGGTGACCTGCCGACTTCTTGGCATGGAATTCCAGGAACACTCGCTGTCTTAACCTAGGAGGCACAAACAAAAGACCTACCGGAAGGACTGGAGGAGCCTGCTCCTGTGCTCTAAGGACTAATGATAAGAGGTCCTGGGTAATGCCCACTTTAATACATGATGGGGAAACAATGGGCAACGGCTCCTCGGTGGTCTCCTGGATTGGAGCAAAACTCAGCGAGAGCGCATCAGCCTTGATGTTTTTTGACCCAGGGCGATATGTTATCAAAAAATTAAAGCGAGCAAAAAACAAAGCCCATCGTGCCTGCCTGGCATTGAGACGCTTCGCTGACTCTAAATATGCCAGATTCTTATGGTCAGTGAGAATTGAGACCACAAACTTAGCCCCCTCAAGCCAGTGTCTCCACTCCTCGAGTGCATCCTTAATAGCCAACAATTCCCGGTTACCCACGTCATAATTCATCTCGGCAGGCGAAAATTTACGGGAAAAGTAAGCACAGGGATGAAGGCGATTATCAGACACTCCCATCTGAGAAAGCACTGCCCCAATACCCATCTCAGAGGCATCCACCTCCACCACAAAAGGACGCTCTGGATCTGGGTGTCGCAGCACCTTGGCCGAAACAAATGCCCTTTTGAGACGGGCAAAAGCCGCTTTAGCCTCACAAGACCAGTGAGCAACATCCGCCCCTTTCTTAGTGAGTGCCACCAAGGGCGCCACTATAGACGAAAATCCAGCGATAAATTGTCTATAAAAATTTGCAAAGCCCAGGAAACGCTGAAGCGCCTTCAAACTAGTGGGCTGCACCCAATCCAGGACTGCCTGTACCTTGGAACCCTCCATTTGGAAACCTTCTGGGGAGATAATATATCCTAGAAATGCGATTTGCTGAACTTCAAATTCGCACTTCTCCAGCTTCGCCCCAAGCCGGTGGTCTCTGAGTTTCTGGAGGACTAAGCGTACATGCTTCCGATGTTCCTCCAGGGAATGGGAGAAGATTAGGATGTCATCTAAGTATACAACTAAGAATCTATCCAAATATTCCCTGAGCACATCATTCATGAAATCCTGGAAGACTGCCGGGGCATTACAGAGCCCAAAAGGCATCACCAAATATTCATAATGCCCTGAGTGGGTATTAAAGGCAGTCTTCCATTCATCCCCCTCTCTTATTCGGATTAGATTGTACGCACCGCGTAGGTCAATCTTAGAAAAAATGGTGGCAGTACGAAGCTGGTCAAACAAGACCGAAATAAGAGGCAGTGGGTATGAGTTTTTAATCGTGATACGGTTCAATTCCCTGAAGTCGATGCAGGGTCGCAACGAACCGTCCTTTTTACCCACGAAGAAGAACCCCGACCCAACTGGAGACTGTGAAGGTCTGATAAATCCCTTAGCCAAGTTCTCCTGAATGTACTCTGCCATAGCCTGAGTCTCAGGACGTGACAGGGAGTACAACCTGCTCTTGGGAAGCTTAGCATTTGGCAACAAATCAATGGCACAGTCATAGGGGCGATGGGGAGGTAGTACCTCTGCAACTTTTTTGGAGAACACGTCCGCAAAATCTGCATAACACCCTGGCAATCCTGGCAAACTTAGCTGCGAGAGCCTGACTGGAAGGCTCAAGCAACTCCTGAAACAATCAGTACCCCAACTAAGAATCTCCCCAGAGACCCAGTCAAATTGAGGATTGTGGGCCCTTAACCAGGGTAACCCCAACACCAATGGGGCAAAAGTACAGACAGTCACATAAAAGGACAATTTTTCAGAGTGTGTGGCTCCAATAAACAAAGAAATCTGGCTAGTGCAAGAGGTAATTTTACCTTGGGATAATGGTTCCCCGTTTAACCCACAAATCTCAATTTCCGATGCCAAGGGTACTAAGGGAACAGAGTGTTTTAGGGCGAATTGGCGGTCCATAAAAACCCCGTCGGCCCCACTGTCCACAAAGGCCTCAGTCTTGACAGTTTGACCGAGGATCTTCAAGGTCACCGGAATGATAAAAGTCTTCTTGGGAAATTCTGACTTCTGGCCTGACAGGATATTTCCCATCACCCTCAGGCCCTGAAGTTTTCCGGCTTTTCTGGGCATGATACTACCACATGACCTTTATTCCCACAGTACAAACACAACCCCTGCTGTCTCCTCCGCGTCTTCTCACGCGAGGAGAGGCGGGTAGCCCCAATCTGCATAGGCTCCTCAGAAAATTCCTCAGAGTCTGAGGTTCCCTTGGGAAGGAAGGAAATCTCAGTCTCCCTTTCAAGCCTACACTCTCTCAGCCGTCTATCCACCCGGATGGATAACTGCATGAGCTGATCCAAGCTATCAGGCAAGGGATATTGTACCAGTTGGTCCTTTATCTGGTTAGAAAGACCTCTTCGGTACTGGTGTCTCAGGGATGGGTCATTCCACTGGGTATCATGGGCCAACCTCCGAAACTCCGTACAGTAAACCTCAACTGGCCTTCGCCCTTGCTTAAGGATCGAAATCTGAGCCTCGGCTGAGGCCGTCTTGTCAGGGTCATCATACAACATGCCCAGTGCCGTAAAAAAAGCATCAACACTTTTAAGCGACGGACAGTCAGGCTGCAACCCATATGCCCAGACCTGTGGGTCTCCTTGTAGCAAGGAAATCACTATGCCCACCCGCTGAATCTCCGACCCAGAAGACTGAGGCCTAAGCCGGAAGTATAGCTTGCAGCTCTCCCTGAAACAAAAGAACTGCGAGCGATCTCCAGAAAAACGATCCGGGAGATTTACTTTCGGCTCCTTAACCCCTGCAGGTGCTGCTGCTGCGGGAGCTCCGCCAGCAGCCTGGGATGTGTGCATTTTAATGGACAAATCATTAAATTGCCGAGTCAGGACCTGCACCTGATCGACCACCTGTTGCAACGTATTTTGAGGGGTATGCTCCATATTCCCACAAAATTTCAACAGGAGTATTAGGCTGCTGAATATGTTATGCACACCAGTGCCTGCAGGAAAGTACTAGTGTCAGAACTGTTATGCACTCCAGTGTCTGCAGGAATGTACTGGTGTTTGAACTGTTATGCAAAACAAATGGACTCACAGACAAACTGGGGAATATGACATAACGTACACAGAAGGTGATAGGGTAACAAAATACACACACAGTGAACAGAGAAGCCCAGAGGCTAAGGAACTGGGTATCTCCCTTGTATTAGAACTGCTCAGATGTAAAAAGCAAGATGTTGTGTTTTAATACGTAGAGAACCCGAAATGCTGTTGCTAAGGGCAACAGCAAAACCCTAAAGGGTTACCAACGGGTGTGGCAGTAAACTCCTTGGTCAGAGATGGAATGATAGACACAAGGAGAGCCTCCACAATCCTGATTCTCACTTGCAGTGCACAGGTTTAAGCTTACTGCCACTAAACTGACCCCTGACACCTAGCACAGTGAGACAGGATTAGACAGGCAAGTCTTAGAATACAGCCGCAAACTTGCTAAGTTCACAGAGTAGTAACAGAACCCCAGCAAGCTAAACGACTGACTCCAGTCTTACTGCTAGGTCTGGATTGGCAGAGTGTAATACCAAATCCCCAGGCCTATTCGCAGTAAGCAACAAACAAATACAAAGCTACACAGTACTGGCTAACTTTCATGAACTGACTAACCAACAGAGATTCAGCAGCATCTGCTTACCCTGAAAAGAGGCCTTATAAAGCAGGTGCTGTCCACGCCCCACTCAGACCTCACAGACTGTGAGCACAAAAACCAGCACCGGATCCCCTGCCGTGCACAGAGCCTATAACCACTGCACAGCAAAAGACCCGAACCGGAGTATCAGCTGCGCTCAGGTTACTCCACTAGCACTTGTCTCCCGGTTGCCATGACGACGTGGCAGCACAGGGCAGGAGACCCTAACAGTACGATGCTATGGGCACCGAACTCCCTCCCCGGCCGCTCGGCCTGAAGCCACCGCAGATCCCCATCTCCCGGCCGCCCATCCGGAAGCAGCCACAGATCCCCTTCTCCCGGTCGGAAGCCAACACTGGTCCCCGCGTTGCCAGGCGCGCACACGTGGTGTGGCGTGTCATCACGCGGTAAAACGAGCTACGAATATGGAGCCACCACGTCACCCGGCCCAGAAGCCCCTGCAGAGGGGTATATAAGGGACGGTGCGGAGGAGGAAGGGGGGCCTGCACGTGGTGCCCAGATGGAGAAGGACGTCTGCTGCTGTTGCTCCTCAGGCTGCTGCTGCATTTGCCACTACTTCTGACCATGCTGTCCGGTGGTCCAGGTAAACCCTCAGTGAGGCTCCCTCTCGGTGCAGGTATTGTGTGTCACTGTATTCTCCTAGAGTAGGTATTGTGTGTGTCACTGTATTCTCATAGAGTAGGTATTGTGTGTCACTGTTTTCTCATAGAGTAGGTATTGTGTGTCACTGTATTCTCCTAGAGTAGGTATTGTGTGTCACTGTATTCTCACAGACTGCAGGTATTGTGTGTCACTGTATTCTCCTAGAGTAGGTATTGTGTGTGTCACTGTATTCTCATAGGCTGTAGGTATTGTGTGACACTGTATTCTCATAGACTGTAGGTATTGTGTGTCACTGTATTCTCATAGAGTAGGTATTGTGTGTCACTGTATTCTCATAGAGTAGGTATTGTGTGTCACTGTATTCTCCTAGAGTAGGTATTGTGTGTGTCACTGTATTCTCATAGACTGTAGGTATTGTGTGTCACTGTATTCTCCTAGAGTAGGTATTGTGTGTGTCACTGTATTCTCATAGAGTAGGTATTGTGTGTCACTGTTTTCTCATAGAGTAGGTATTGTGTGTCACTGTATTCTCCTAGAGTAGGTATTGTGTGTCACTGTATTCTCACAGACTGCAGGTATTGTGTGTCACTGTATTCTCCTAGAGTAGGTATTGTGTGTGTCACTGTATTCTCATAGGCTGTAGGTATTGTGTGTCACTGTATTCTCCTAGAGTAGGTATTGTGTGTCACTGTATTCTCCTAGAGTAGGTATTGTGTGTCACTGTATTCTCCTAGAGTAGGTATTGTGTGTCACTGTTTTCTCATAGAGTAGGTATTGTGTGTCACTGTATTCTCCTAGAGTAGGTATTGTGTGTCACTGTATTCTCACAGACTGCAGGTATTGTGTGTCACTGTATTCTCATAGGCTGCAGGTATTGTGTGTCACTGTATTCTCATAGGCTGCAGGTATTGTGTGTCACTGTATTCTCATAGACTGTAGGTATTGTGTGTCACTGTATTCTCATAGACTGTAGGTATTGTGTGTCACTGTATTCTCATAGACTGTAGGTATTGTGTATCACTGTATTCTCCTAGACTGCATGTATTGTGTGTCACTGTATTCTCATAGAGTAGGTATTGTGTGTCACTGTATTCTCATAGGCTGCAGGTATTGTGTGTCACTGTATTCTCATAGAGTAGGTATTGTGTGTCACTGTATTCTCCTAGAGTAGGTATTGTGTGTCACTGTATTCTCCTAGAGTAGGTATTGTGTGTCATTGTATTCTCCTAGAGTAGGTATTGTGTGTCACTGTATTCTCCTAGACTGTAGGTATTGTGTGTCACTGTATTCTCCTAGAATAGGTATTGTGTGTCACTGTATTCTCATAGACTGTAGGTATTGTGTGTCACTGTATTCTCATAGACTGTAGATATTGTGTGTCACTGTATTCTCATAGGCTGCAGGTATTGTGTGTCACTGTATTCTCCTAGAGTAGGTATTGAGTGTCACTGTATTCTCATAGACTGTAGGTATTGTGTGTCACTGTATTCTCCTAGAATAGGTATTGTGTGTCACTGTATTCTCATAGACTGTAGGTATTGTGTGTCACTGTATTCTCCTAGTGTAGGTATTGTGTGTCATTGTATTCTCCTAGAGTAGGTATTGTGTGTCACTGTATTCTCATAGAGAAGGTATTGTGTGTCACTGTATTCTCCTAGAGTAGGTATTGTGTGTGTCACTGTATTCTCATAGGCTGTAGGTATTGTGTGTCACTGTATTCTCCTAGAGTAGGTATTGTGTGTCACTGTATTCTCCTAGAGTAGGTATTGTGTGTCACTGTATTCTCCTAGAGTAGGTATTGTGTGTCACTGTATTCTCACAGACTGCAGGTATTGTGTGTCACTGTATTCTCATAGGCTGCAGGTATTGTGTGTCACTGTATTCTCATAGGCTGCAGGTATTGTGTGTCACTGTATTCTCATAGACTGTAGGTATTGTGTGTCACTGTATTCTCATAGAGTAGGTATTGTGTGTCACTGTATTCTCATAGACTGTAGGTATTGTGTATCACTGTATTCTCCTAGACTGCATGTATTGTGTGTCACTGTATTCTCATAGAGTAGGTATTGTGTGTCACTGTATTCTCATAGGCTGTAGGTATTGTGTGTCACTGTATTCTCATAGACTGCAGGTATTGTGTGTCACTGTATTCTCATAGAGTAGGTATTGTGTGTCACTGTATTCTCCTAGAGTAGGTATTGTGTGTCACTGTATTCTCCTAGAGTAGGTATTGTGTGTCATTGTATTCTCCTAGAGTAGGTATTGTGTGTCACTGTATTCTCCTAGACTGTAGGTATTGTGTGTCACTGTATTCTCCTAGAATAGGTATTGTGTGTCACTGTATTCTCATAGACTGTAGGTATTGTGTGTCACTGTATTCTCATAGACTGTAGATATTGTGTGTCACTGTATTCTCATAGGCTGCAGGTATTGTGTGTCACTGTATTCTCCTAGAGTAGGTATTGAGTGTCACTGTATTCTCATAGACTGTAGGTATTGTGTGTCACTGTATTCTCCTAGAATAGGTATTGTGTGTCACTGTATTCTCATAGACTGTAGGTATTGTGTGTCACTGTATTCTCCTAGTGTAGGTATTGTGTGTCATTGTATTCTCCTAGAGTAGGTATTGTGTGTCACTGTATTCTCATAGAGAAGGTATTGTGTGTCACTGTATTCTCCTAGTGTAGGTATTGTGTGTCACTGTATTCTCCTAGAGTAGGTATTGTGTGTCACTGTATTCTCCTAGAGTAGGTATTGTGTGTCACTGTATTCTCCTAGAGTAGGTATTGTGTGTCACTGTATTCTCCTAGAGTAGGTATTGTGTGTCACTGTATTCTCCTAGAGTAGGTATTGTGTGTCACTGTATTCTCATAGACTGTAGGTATTGTGTGTCACTGTATTCTCATAGAGTAGGTATTGTGTGTCACTGTATTCTCATAGACTGTAGGTATTGTGTATCACTGTATTCTCCTAGACTGCATGTATTGTGTGTCACTGTATTCTCATAGAGTAGGTATTGTGTGTCACTGTATTCTCATAGGCTGTAGGTATTGTGTGTCACTGTATTCTCATAGACTGCAGGTATTGTGTGTCACTGTATTCTCCTAGAGTAGGTATTGTGTGTCACTGTATTCTCCTAGAGTAGGTATTGTGTGTCATTGTATTCTCCTAGAGTAGGTATTGTGTGTCACTGTATTCTCCTAGACTGTAGGTATTGTGTGTCACTGTATTCTCCTAGAATAGGTATTGTGTGTCACTGTATTCTCATAGACTGTAGGTATTGTGTGTCACTGTATTCTCATAGACTGTAGATATTGTGTGTCACTGTATTCTCATAGGCTGCAGGTATTGTGTGTCACTGTATTCTCCTAGAGTAGGTATTGAGTGTCACTGTATTCTCATAGACTGTAGGTATTGTGTGTCACTGTATTCTCCTAGAATAGGTATTGTGTGTCACTGTATTCTCATAGACTGTAGGTATTGTGTGTCACTGTATTCTCCTAGTGTAGGTATTGTGTGTCATTGTATTCTCCTAGAGTAGGTATTGTGTGTCACTGTATTCTCATAGAGAAGGTATTGTGTGTCACTGTATTCTCCTAGTGTAGGTATTGTGTGTCACTGTATTCTCCTAGAGTAGGTATTGTGTGTCACTGTATTCTCCTAGAGTAGGTATTGTGTGTCACTGTATTCTCCTAGAGTAGGTATTGTGTGTCACTGTATTCTCATAGACTGCAGGTATTGTGTGTCACTGTATTCTCATAGAGTAGGTATTGTGTGTCACTGTATTCTCCTAGAGTAGGTATTGTGTGTCACTGTATTCTCCTAGAGTAGGTATTGTGTGTCATTGTATTCTCCTAGAGTAGGTATTGTGTGTCACTGTATTCTCCTAGACTGTAGGTATTGTGTGTCACTGTATTCTCCTAGAATAGGTATTGTGTGTCACTGTATTCTCATAGACTGTAGGTATTGTGTGTCACTGTATTCTCATAGACTGTAGATATTGTGTGTCACTGTATTCTCATAGGCTGCAGGTATTGTGTGTCACTGTATTCTCCTAGAGTAGGTATTGAGTGTCACTGTATTCTCATAGACTGTAGGTATTGTGTGTCACTGTATTCTCCTAGAATAGGTATTGTGTGTCACTGTATTCTCATAGACTGTAGGTATTGTGTGTCACTGTATTCTCCTAGTGTAGGTATTGTGTGTCATTGTATTCTCCTAGAGTAGGTATTGTGTGTCACTGTATTCTCATAGAGAAGGTATTGTGTGTCACTGTATTCTCCTAGTGTAGGTATTGTGTGTCACTGTATTCTCCTAGAGTAGGTATTGTGTGTCACTGTATTCTCCTAGAGTAGGTATTGTGTGTCACTGTATTCTCCTAGAGTAGGTATTGTGTGTCACTGTATTCTCCTAGAGTAGGTATTGTGTGTCACTGTATTCTCCTAGAGTAGGTATTGTGTGTCACTGTATTCTCCTAGAGTAGGTATTGAGTGTCACTGTATTCTCCTAGAGTAGGTATTGTGTGTCACTGTATTCTCCTAGAGTAGGTATTGTGTGTCACTGTATTCTCCTAGTGTAGGTATTGTGTGTCACTGTATTCTCCTAGAGTAGGTATTGTGTGTCACTGTATTCTCCTAGAATAGGTATTGTGTGTCACTGTATTCTCATAGACTGTAGGTATTGTGTGTCACTGTATTCTCCTAGTGTAGGTATTGTGTGTCATTGTATTCTCCTAGAGTAGGTATTGTGTGTCACTGTATTCTCCTAGAATAGGTATTGTGTGTCACTGTATTCTCATAGACTGTAGGTATTGTGTGTCACTGTATTCTCATAGAGTAGGTATTGTGTGTCAATGTATTCTCCTAGAGTAGGTATTGTGTGTCACTGTATTCTCATAGACTGCAGGTATTGTGTGTCACTGTATTCTCCTAGACTGTAGGTATTGTGTGTCACTGTATTCTCCTAGAGTAGGTATTGTGTGTCACTGTATTCTCCTAGAGTAGGTATTGTGTGTCACTGTATTCTCATAGACTGCAGGTATTGTGTGTCACTGTATTCTCCTAGAGTAGGTATTGTGTGTCACTGTGTTCTCATAGACTGTAGGTATTGTGTGTCACTGTATTCTCATAGACTGCAGGTATTGTGTGTCACTGTATTCTCCTAGATTAGGTATTGTGTGTCACTGTATTCTCCTAGAGTAGGTATTGTGTGTCACTGTATTCTCCTAGAGTAGGTATTGTGTGTCACTGTATTCTCCTAGAGTAGGTATTGTGTGTCACTGTATTCTCATAATATGCAGGTATTGTGTGTCATTGTATTCTCCTAGAGTAGGTATTGTGTGTCACTGTATTCTCCTAGAGTAGGTATTGTGTGTCACTGTATTCTCAAAGACTGTAGGTATTGTGTGTCACTGTATTCTCATAGACTGTAGGTATTGTGTGTCACTCTATTCTCCTAGAGTAGGTATTGTGTGTCACTGTATTCTCATAGACTGTAGGTATTGTGTGTCACTCTATTCTCCTAGAGTAGGTATTGTGTGTCACTGTATTCTCATAGACTGTAGGTATTGTGTGTCACTCTATTCTCCTAGAGTAGGTATTGTGTGTCACTCTATTCTCCTAGAGTAGGTATTGTGTGTCACTGTATTCTCCTAGAGTAGGTATTGTGCGTCACTGTATTCTCATAGACTGCAGGTATTGTGTGTCACTGTATTCTCCTAGAGTAGGTATTGTGTGTCACTGTATTCTCATAGACTGTAGGTATTGTGTGTCACTGTATTCTCATAGACTGTAGGTATTGTGTGTCACTGTATTCTCCTAGAGAAGGTATTGTGTGTCACTGTATTCTCATAGACTGTAGGTATTGTGTGTCACTGTATTCTCCTAGAGTAGGTATTGTGTGTCACTGTATTCTCATAGACTGTAGGTATTGTGTGTCACTGTATTCTCATAGACTGTAGGTATTGTGTGTCACTGTATTCTCCTAGAGTAGGTATTGTGTCTCACTGTATTCTCCTAGAGTAGGTATTGTGTGTCACTGTATTCTCCTAGAGTAGGTATTGTGTGTCATTGTATTCTCCTAGAGTAGGTATTGTGTGTCACTGTATTCTCATAATATGCAGGTATTGTGTGTCATTGTATTCTCCTAGAGTAGGTATTGTGTGTCACTGTATTCTCCTAGAGTAGGTATTGTGTGTCACTGTATTCTCATAGACTGTAGGTATTGTGTGTCACTGTATTCTCATAGACTGTAGGTATTGTGTGTCACTCTATTCTCCTAGAGTAGGTATTGTGTGTCACTGTATTCTCATAGACTGTAGGTATTGTGTGTCACTCTATTCTCCTAGAGTAGGTATTGTGTGTCACTGTATTCTCACAGACTGTAGGTATTGTGTGTCACTCTATTCTCCTAGAGTAGGTAGTGTGTGTCACTGTATTCTCCTAGAGTAGGTATTGTGTGTCACTGTATTCTCCTAGAGTAGGTATTGTGTGTCACTGTTTTCTCATAGACTGTAGGTATTGTGTGTCACTGTATTCTCAAAGAGTAGGTATTGTGTGTCACTGTATTCTCATAGACTGTAGGTATTGTGTGTCACTGTATTCTCATAGACTGTAGGTATTGTGTGTCACTGTATTCTACTAGAGTAGGTATTGTGTCTCACTGTATTCTCCTAGAGTAGGTATTGTGTGTCAATGTATTCTCCTAGAGTAGGTATTGTGTGTCAATGTATTCTCATAGAGCAGGTATTGTGTGTCAATGTATTCTCCTAGAGTAGGTATTGTGTGTCACTGTATTCTCCTAGAGTAGTTATTGTGTGTCAATGTATTCTCCTAGAGTAGGTATTGTGTGTCACTGTATTCTCATAGACTGCAGGTATTGTGTGTCACTGTATTCTCATAGACTGTAGGTATTGTGTGTCACTGTATTCTCCTAGAGTAGGTATTGTGTGTCAATGTATTCTCATAGAGTAGGTATTGTGTGTCAATGTATTCTCATAGAGTAGGTATTGTGTGTCACTGTATTCTCATAGACTGCAGGTATTGTGTGTCACTGTATTCTTCTAGAGTAGGTAATGTGTGTCACTGTATTCTCCTAGAGTAGGTATTGTGTGTCAATGTATTCTCCTAGAGTAGGTATTGTGTGTCAATGTATTCTCCTAGAGTAGGTATTGTGTGTCACTGTATTCTCCTAGAGAAGGTAATGTGTGTCATTGTATTCTCCTAGAGTAGGTATTGTGTGTCACTGTATTCTCATAGACTGTAGGTATTGTTTGTCACTGTATTCTCCTAGAGTAGGTATTGTGTGTCATTGTATTTTCCTAGTGCAGGTATTGTGTGTCACTGTATTCTCCTAGAGTAGGTATTGTGTGTGTCACTGTATTCTCATAGGCTGTAGGTATTGTGTGTCACTGTATTCTCCTAGAGTAGGTATTGTGTGTCACTGTATTCTCATAGGCTGCAGGTATTGTGTGTCACTGTATTCTCCTAGAGTAGGTATTGTGTGTCACTGTATTCTCCTAGAGTAGGTATTGTGTGTCATTGTATTCTCCTAGAGTAGGTATTGTGTGTCACTGTATTCTCCTAGACTGTAGGTATTGTGTGTCACTGTATTCTCCTAGAATAGGTATTGTGTGTCACTGTATTCTCATAGACTGTAGGTATTGTGTGTCACTGTATTCTCCTAGTGTAGGTATTGTGTGTCATTGTATTCTCCTAGAGTAGGTATTGTGTGTCACTGTATTCTCCTAGAGTAGGTATTGTGTGTCACTGTATTCTCATAGACTGTAGGTATTGTGTGTCACTGTATTCTCCTAGAATAGGTATTGTGTGTCACTGTATTCTCATAGACTGTAGGTATTGTGTGTCACTGTATTCTCCTAGTGTAGGTATTGTGTGTCATTGTATTCTCCTAGAGTAGGTATTGTGTGTCACTGTATTCTCCTAGAGTAGGTATTGTGTGTCACTGTATTCTCCTAGAGTAGGTATTGTGTGTCACTGTATTCTCCTAGAGTAGGTATTGTGTGTCACTGTATTCTCCTAGAGTAGGTATTGTGTGTCACTGTATTCTCCTAGAGTAGGTATTGAGTGTCACTGTATTCTCCTAGAGTAGGTATTGTGTGTCACTGTATTCTCCTAGAGTAGGTATTGTGTGTCACTGTATTCTCCTAGTGTAGGTATTGTGTGTCACTGTATTCTCCTAGAGTAGGTATTGTGTGTCACTGTATTCTCCTAGAATAGGTATTGTGTGTCACTGTATTCTCATAGACTGTAGGTATTGTGTGTCACTGTATTCTCCTAGTGTAGGTATTGTGTGTCATTGTATTCTCCTAGAGTAGGTATTGTGTGTCACTGTATTCTCCTAGAATAGGTATTGTGTGTCACTGTATTCTCATAGACTGTAGGTATTGTGTGTCACTGTATTCTCATAGAGTAGGTATTGTGTGTCAATGTATTCTCCTAGAGTAGGTATTGTGTGTCACTGTATTCTCATAGACTGCAGGTATTGTGTGTCACTGTATTCTCCTAGACTGTAGGTATTGTGTGTCACTGTATTCTCCTAGAGTAGGTATTGTGTGTCACTGTATTCTCCTAGAGTAGGTATTGTGTGTCACTGTATTCTCATAGACTGCAGGTATTGTGTGTCACTGTATTCTCCTAGAGTAGGTATTGTGTGTCACTGTGTTCTCATAGACTGTAGGTATTGTGTGTCACTGTATTCTCATAGACTGCAGGTATTGTGTGTCACTGTATTCTCCTAGATTAGGTATTGTGTGTCACTGTATTCTCCTAGAGTAGGTATTGTGTGTCACTGTATTCTCCTAGAGTAGGTATTGTGTGTCACTGTATTCTCCTAGAGTAGGTATTGTGTGTCACTGTATTCTCATAATATGCAGGTATTGTGTGTCATTGTATTCTCCTAGAGTAGGTATTGTGTGTCACTGTATTCTCCTAGAGTAGGTATTGTGTGTCACTGTATTCTCAAAGACTGTAGGTATTGTGTGTCACTGTATTCTCATAGACTGTAGGTATTGTGTGTCACTCTATTCTCCTAGAGTAGGTATTGTGTGTCACTGTATTCTCACAGACTGTAGGTATTGTGTGTCACTCTATTCTCCTAGAGTAGGTATTGTGTGTCACTGTATTCTCATAGACTGTAGGTATTGTGTGTCACTCTATTCTCCTAGAGTAGGTATTGTGTGTCACTCTATTCTCCTAGAGTAGGTATTGTGTGTCACTGTATTCTCCTAGAGTAGGTATTGTGCGTCACTGTATTCTCATAGACTGCAGGTATTGTGTGTCACTGTATTCTCCTAGAGTAGGTATTGTGTGTCACTGTATTCTCATAGACTGTAGGTATTGTGTGTCACTGTATTCTCATAGACTGTAGGTATTGTGTGTCACTGTATTCTCCTAGAGAAGGTATTGTGTGTCACTGTATTCTCATAGACTGTAGGTATTGTGTGTCACTGTATTCTCCTAGAGTAGGTATTGTGTGTCACTGTATTCTCATAGACTGTAGGTATTGTGTGTCACTGTATTCTCATAGACTGTAGGTATTGTGTGTCACTGTATTCTCCTAGAGTAGGTATTGTGTCTCACTGTATTCTCCTAGAGTAGGTATTGTGTGTCACTGTATTCTCCTAGAGTAGGTATTGTGTGTCATTGTATTCTCCTAGAGTAGGTATTGTGTGTCACTGTATTCTCATAATATGCAGGTATTGTGTGTCATTGTATTCTCCTAGAGTAGGTATTGTGTGTCACTGTATTCTCCTAGAGTAGGTATTGTGTGTCACTGTATTCTCATAGACTGTAGGTATTGTGTGTCACTGTATTCTCATAGACTGTAGGTATTGTGTGTCACTCTATTCTCCTAGAGTAGGTATTGTGTGTCACTGTATTCTCATAGACTGTAGGTATTGTGTGTCACTCTATTCTCCTAGAGTAGGTATTGTGTGTCACTGTATTCTCACAGACTGTAGGTATTGTGTGTCACTCTATTCTCCTAGAGTAGGTAGTGTGTGTCACTGTATTCTCCTAGAGTAGGTATTGTGTGTCACTGTATTCTCCTAGAGTAGGTATTGTGTGTCACTGTTTTCTCATAGACTGTAGGTATTGTGTGTCACTGTATTCTCAAAGAGTAGGTATTGTGTGTCACTGTATTCTCATAGACTGTAGGTATTGTGTGTCACTGTATTCTCATAGACTGTAGGTATTGTGTGTCACTGTATTCTACTAGAGTAGGTATTGTGTCTCACTGTATTCTCCTAGAGTAGGTATTGTGTGTCAATGTATTCTCCTAGAGTAGGTATTGTGTGTCAATGTATTCTCATAGAGCAGGTATTGTGTGTCAATGTATTCTCCTAGAGTAGGTATTGTGTGTCACTGTATTCTCCTAGAGTAGTTATTGTGTGTCAATGTATTCTCCTAGAGTAGGTATTGTGTGTCACTGTATTCTCATAGACTGCAGGTATTGTGTGTCACTGTATTCTCATAGACTGTAGGTATTGTGTGTCACTGTATTCTCCTAGAGTAGGTATTGTGTGTCAATGTATTCTCATAGAGTAGGTATTGTGTGTCAATGTATTCTCATAGAGTAGGTATTGTGTGTCACTGTATTCTCATAGACTGCAGGTATTGTGTGTCACTGTATTCTTCTAGAGTAGGTAATGTGTGTCACTGTATTCTCCTAGAGTAGGTATTGTGTGTCAATGTATTCTCCTTGAGTAGGTATTGTGTGTCAATGTATTCTCCTAGAGTAGGTATTGTGTGTCACTGTATTCTCCTAGAGAAGGTAATGTGTGTCATTGTATTCTCCTAGAGTAGGTATTGTGTGTCACTGTATTCTCATAGACTGTAGGTATTGTTTGTCACTGTATTCTCCTAGAGTAGGTATTGTGTGTCATTGTATTTTCCTAGACTGTAGGTATTGTGTGTCACTGAATTCTCATAGACTGTAGGTATTGTGTGTCACTGAATTCTCATAGACTGCAGGTATTGTGTGTCATTGTATTCTCCTAAAGTAGGTATTGTGTGTCAATGTATTCTCCTAGAGTAGGTATTGTGTGTCACTGTATTCTCATAGACTGTAGGTATTGTGTGTCACTGAATTCTCATAGACTGCAGGTATTGTGTGTCATTGTATTCTCCTAAAGTAGGTATTGTGTGTCAATGTATTCTCCTAGAGTAGGTATTGTGTGTCACTGTATTCTCATAGACTGTAGGTATTGTGTGTCACTGTATTCTCATAGACTGTAGGTATTGTGTGTCACTGTATTCTCCTAGAGTAGGTATTGTGTGTCACTGTATTCTCATAGACTGCATGTATTGTGTGTCACTGTATTCTCCTAGAGACGGTATTGTGTGTCACTGTATTCTCAAAGACTGTAGGTATTGTGTGTCACTGTATTCTCCTAGAGTAGGTATTGTGTGTCACTGTATTCTCATAGACTGCAGGTATTGTGTGTCACTGTATTCTCCTAGACTGCATGTATTGTGTGTCACTGTATTCTCATAGGTTGCGGGTATTGTGTGTCACTGTATTCTCATAGACTGTAGGTATTGTGTGTCACTGTATTCTCCTAGAGTAGGTTTTGTGTGTCTCTGTATTCTCATAGAGTAGGTATTGTGTGTCACTGTATTCTCATAGACTGCAGGTATTGTGTGTCACTGTATTCTCCTAGAGTAGGTATTGTGTGTCATTGTATTCTCATAGAGTAGGTATTGTGTGTCACTGTATTCTCCTAGAGTAGGTATTGTGTGTCACTGTATTCTCACAGACTGCAGGTATTGTGTGTCACTGTATTCTCATAGACTGTAGGTATTGTGTGTCACTGTATTCTCCTAGAGTAGGTAATGTGTGTCACTGTATTCTCCTAGAGTAGGTATTGTGTGTCAATGTATTCTCATAGAGTAGGTATTGTGTGTCAATGTATTCTCATAGAGTAGGTATTGTGTGTCACTGTATTCTCCTAGAGTAGGTATTGTGTGTCACTGTATTCTCCTAGAGAAGGTATTGTGTGTCACTGTATTCTCATAGACTGTAGGTATTGTGTGTCACTGTATTCTCCTAGACTGCAGGTATTGTGTGTCACTGTATTCTCCTAGAGAAGGTATTGTGTGTCACTGTATTCTCATAGACTGTAGGTATTGTGTGTCATTGTATTCTCCTTGAGCAGGTATTGTGTGTCACTGTATTCTCATAGACTGTAGGTATTGTGTGTCACTGTATTCTCATAGACTGCAGGTATTGTGTGTCACTGTATTCTCATAGAGTAGGTATTGTGTGTCAATGTATTCTCATAGACTGTAGGTATTGTGTGTCAATGTATTCTCCTAGAGTAGGTATTGTGTCTCACTGTATTCTCATAGACTATATGTATTGTGTGTCACTGTATTCTCATAGACTGCAGGTATTGTGTGTCACTGTATTCTCATAGAGCAGGTATTGTGTGTCAATGTATTCTCCTAGAGTAGGTATTGTGTGTCACTGTATTCTCATAGAGAAGGTATTGTGTGTCACTGTATTCTCATAGACTGTAGGTATTGTGTGTCACTGTATTCTCCTAGAGTAGGTATTGTGTGTCACTGTATTCTTATAGACTGCAGGTATTGTGTATCACTGTATTCTCCTAGACTGCACTTATTGTGTGTCACTGTATTCTCATAGGTTGCAGGTATTGTGTGTCACTGTATTCTCATAGACTGTAGGTATTGTGTGTCACTGTATTCTCCTAGAGTAGGTATTGTGTGTCTCTGTATTCTCATAGAGTAGGTATTGTGTGTCACTGTATTCTCATAGACTGCAGGTATTGTGTGTCACTGTATTCTCCTAGAGTAGGTATTGTGTGTCATTGTATTCTCCTAGAGTAGGTATTGTGTGTCACTGTATTCTCCTAGAGTAGGTATTGTGTGTCATTGTATTCTCATAGGCTGCAGGTATTGTGTGTCACTGTATTCTCCTAGAGTAGGTATTGTGTGTCAATGTATTCTCCTAGAGGATGTATTGTGTGTCACTGTATTCTCCTAGAGTAGGTATTGTGTGTCAATGTATTCTCATAGAGCAGGTATTGTGTGTCACTGTATTCTCCTAGAGTAGGTATTGTGTGTCACTGTATTCTCATAGACTGTAGGTATTGTGTGTCACTGTATTCTCATAGACTGCAGGTATTGTGTGTCACTGTATTCTCATAGACTGTAGCTATTGTGTGTCACTCTATTCTCCTAGAGTAGGTATTGTGTGTCTCTGTATTCTCCGAGAGTAGGTATTGTGTGTCACTGTATTCTCGTAGACTGTAGGTATTGTGTGTCACTGTATTCTCATAGACTGTAGCTATTGTGTGTCACTCTATTCTCCTAGAGTAGGTATTGTGTGTCTCTGTATTCTCCGAGAGTAGGTATTGTGTGTCACTGTATTCTCCTAGAGTAGGTATTGTGTGTCACTGTATTCTCCTAGAGTAGGTATTGTGTGTCACTGTATTCTCCTAGAGTAGGTATTGTGTGTCACTGTATTCTCCTAGAGTAGGTATTGTGTGTCACTGTATTCTCATAGACTGTAGGTATTGTGTGTCACTGTATTCTCATAGACTGTAGGTATTGTGTGTCATTGTATTCTCCTAGAATAGGTATTGTGTGTCACTGTATTCTCATAGACTGTAGGTATTGTGTGTCACTGTATTCTCATAGACTGCAGGTATTGTGTATCACTGTATTCTCCTAGAGTAGGTATTGTGTGTCACTGTATTCTCCTAGAGTAGGTGTTGTGTGTCACTGTATTCTCCTAGAGAAGGTATTGTGTGTCACTGTATTCTCATAGACTGTAGGTATTGTGTGTCACTGTATTCTCCTAGACTGCAGGTATTGTGTGTCACTGTATTCTCCTAGAAAAGGTATTGGGTGTCACTGTATTCTCATAGACTGCAGGTATTGTGTGTCACTGTATTCTCCTAGAGTAGGTATTGTGTGTGTCACTGTATTCTCCTAGAGAAGGTATTGTGTGTCACTGTATTCTCATAGACTGCAGGTATTGTGTGTCACTGTATTCTCCTAGAGTAGGTATTGTATGTCACTGTATTCTCCTAGAGTAGGTATTGAGTGTCACTGTATTCTCCTAGAGTAGGTATTGTGTGTCACTGTATTCTCCTAGAGTAGGTATTGTGTGTCACTGTATTCTCCTAGAGTAGGTATTGAGTGTCACTGTATTCTCCTAGAGTAGGTATTGTGTGTCACTGTATTCTCCTAGTGTAGGTAATGTGTGTCACTGTATTCTCCTAGAGTAGGTATTGTGTGTCACTGTATTCTCCTAGAATAGGTATTGTGTGTCACTGTATTCTCATAGACTGCAGGTATTGTGTGTCACTGTATTCTCCTAGAGTAGGTATTGTGTGTCATTGTATTCTCCTAGAGTAGGTATTGTGTGTCACTGTATTCTCCTAGAGTAGGTATTGTGTGTCATTGTATTCTCATAGGCTGCAGGTATTGTGTGTCACTGTATTCTCCTAGAGTAGGTATTGTGTGTCAATGTATTCTCCTAGAGGATGTATTGTGTGTCACTGTATTCTCCTAGAGTAGGTATTGTGTGTCAATGTATTCTCATAGAGCAGGTATTGTGTGTCACTGTATTCTCCTAGAGTAGGTATTGTGTGTCACTGTATTCTCATAGACTGTAGGTATTGTGTGTCACTGTATTCTCATAGACTGCAGGTATTGTGTGTCACTGTATTCTCATAGACTGTAGCTATTGTGTGTCACTCTATTCTCCTAGAGTAGGTATTGTGTGTCTCTGTATTCTCCGAGAGTAGGTATTGTGTGTCAATGTATTCTCGTAGACTGTAGGTATTGTGTGTCACTGTATTCTCATAGACTGTAGCTATTGTGTGTCACTCTATTCTCCTAGAGTAGGTATTGTGTGTCTCTGTATTCTCCGAGAGTAGGTATTGTGTGTCACTGTATTCTCCTAGAGTAGGTATTGTGTGTCACTGTATTCTCCTAGAGTAGGTATTGTGTGTCACTGTATTCTCCTAGAGTAGGTATTGTGTGTCACTGTATTCTCCTAGAGTAGGTATTGTGTGTCACTGTATTCTCATAGACTGTAGGTATTGTGTGTCACTGTATTCTCATAGACTGTAGGTATTGTGTGTCATTGTATTCTCCTAGAATAGGTATTGTGTGTCACTGTATTCTCATAGACTGTAGGTATTGTGTGTCACTGTATTCTCATAGACTGCAGGTATTGTGTATCACTGTATTCTCCTAGAGTAGGTATTGTGTGTCACTGTATTCTCCTAGAGTAGGTGTTGTGTGTCACTGTATTCTCCTAGAGAAGGTATTGTGTGTCACTGTATTCTCATAGACTGTAGGTATTGTGTGTCACTGTATTCTCCTAGACTGCAGGTATTGTGTGTCACTGTATTCTCCTAGAGAAGGTATTGGGTGTCACTGTATTCTCATAGACTGCAGGTATTGGGTGTCACTGTATTCTCCTAGAGTAGGTATTGTGTGTGTCACTGTATTCTCCTAGAGAAGGTATTGTGTGTCACTGTATTCTCATAGACTGCAGGTATTGTGTGTCACTGTATTCTCCTAGAGTAGGTATTGTATGTCACTGTATTCTCCTAGAGTAGGTATTGAGTGTCACTGTATTCTCCTAGAGTAGGTATTGTGTGTCACTGTATTCTCCTAGAGTAGGTATTGTGTGTCACTGTATTCTCCTAGAGTAGGTATTGAGTGTCACTGTATTCTCCTAGAGTAGGTATTGTGTGTCACTGTATTCTCCTAGTGTAGGTAATGTGTGTCACTGTATTCTCCTAGAGTAGGTATTGTGTGTCACTGTATTCTCCTAGAATAGGTATTGTGTGTCACTGTATTCTCATAGACTGTAGGTATTGTGTGTCACTGTATTCTCCTAGTGTAGGTATTGTGTGTCATTGTATTCTCCTAGAGTAGGTATTGTGTGTCACTGTATTCTCCTAGAATAGGTATTGTGTGTCACTGTATTCTCATAGACTGTAGGTATTGTGTGTCACTGTATTCTCATAGAGTAGGTATTGTGTGTCAATGTATTCTCCTAGAGTAGGTATTGTGTGTCACTGTATTCTCCTAGACTGTAGGTATTGTGTGTCACTGTATTCTCATAGACTGTAGGTATTGTGTGTCACTGTATTCTCCTAGAGTAGGTATTGTGTGTCACTGTATTCTCATAGACTGCAGGTATTGTGTGTCACTGTATTCTCCTAGAGTAGGTATTGTGTGTCACTGTGTTCTCATAGACTGTAGGTATTGTGTGTCACTGTATTCTCATAGACTGCAGGTATTGTGTGTCACTGTATTCTCCTAGAGTAGGTATTGTGTGTCACTGTATTCTCCTAGAGTAGGTATTGTGTGTCACTGTATTCTCCTAGAGTAGGTATTGTGTGTCACTGTATTCTCCTAGAGTAGGTATTGTGTGTCACTGTATTCTCATAATATGCAGGTATTGTGTGTCATTGTATTCTCCTAGAGTAGGTATTGTGTGTCACTGTATTCTCCTAGAGTAGGTATTGTGTGTCACTGTATTCTCAAAGACTGTAGGTATTGTGTGTCACTGTATTCTCATAGACTGTAGGTATTGTGTGTCACTCTATTCTCCTAGAGTAGGTATTGTGTGTCACTGTATTCTCATAGACTGTAGGTATTGTGTGTCACTCTATTCTCCTAGAGTAGGTATTGTGTGTCACTGTATTCTCATAGACTGTAGGTATTGTGTGTCACTCTATTCTCCTAGAGTAGGTATTGTGTGTCACTCTATTCTCCTAGAGTAGGTATTGTGTGTCACTGTATTCTCCTAGAGTAGGTATTGTGCGTCACTGTATTCTCATAGACTGCAGGTATTGTGTGTCACTGTATTCTCCTAGAGTAGGTATTGTGTGTCACTGTATTCTCATAGACTGTAGGTATTGTGTGTCACTGTATTCTCATAGACTGTAGGTATTGTGTGTCACTGTATTCTCCTAGAGAAGGTATTGTGTGTCACTGTATTCTCATAGACTGTAGGTATTGTGTGTCACTGTATTCTCATAGACTGTAGGTATTGTGTGTCACTGTATTCTCCTAGAGTAGGTATTGTGTGTCACTGTATTCTCATAGACTGTAGGTATAGTGTGTCACTGTATTCTCATAGACTGTAGGTATTGTGTGTCACTGTATTCTCCTAGAGTAGGTATTGTGTCTCACTGTATTCTCCTAGAGTAGGTATTGTGTGTCACTGTATTCTCCTAGAGTAGGTATTGTGTGTCATTGTATTCTCCTAGAGTAGGTATTGTGTGTCACTGTATTCTCATAATATGCAGGTATTGTGTGTCATTGTATTCTCCTAGAGTAGGTATTGTGTGTCACTGTATTCTCCTAGAGTAGGTATTGTGTGTCACTGTATTCTCATAGACTGTAGGTATTGTGTGTCACTGTATTCTCATAGACTGTAGGTATTGTGTGTCACTCTATTCTCCTAGAGTAGGTATTGTGTGTCACTGTATTCTCATAGACTGTAGGTATTGTGTGTCACTCTATTCTCCTAGAGTAGGTATTGTGTGTCACTGTATTCTCACAGACTGTAGGTATTGTGTGTCACTCTATTCTCCTAGAGTAGGTATTGTGTGTCACTGTATTCTCCTAGAGTAGGTATTGTGTGTCACTGTATTCTCCTAGAGTAGGTATTGTGTGTCACTGTTTTCTCATAGACTGTAGATATTGTGTGTCACTGTATTCTCAAAGAGTAGGTATTGTGTGTCACTGTATTCTCATAGACTGTAGGTATTGTGTGTCACTGTATTCTCATAGACTGTAGGTATTGTGTGTCACTGTATTCTACTAGAGTAGGTATTGTGTCTCACTGTATTCTCCTAGAGTAGGTATTGTGTGTCAATGTATTCTCATAGAGCAGGTATTGTCTGTCAATGTATTCTCCTAGAGTAGGTATTGTGTGTCACTGTATTCTCCTAGAGTAGTTATTGTGTGTCAATGTATTCTCCTAGAGTAGGTATTGTGTGTCACTGTATTCTCATAGACTGCAGGTATTGTGTGTCACTGTATTCTCATAGACTGTAGGTATTGTGTGTCACTGTATTCTCCTAGAGTAGGTATTGTGTGTCAATGTATTCTCATAGAGTAGGTATTGTGTGTCAATGTATTCTCATAGAGTAGGTATTGTGTGTCACTGTATTCTCATAGACTGCAGGTATTGTGTGTCACTGTATTCTTCTAGAGTAGGTAATGTGTGTCACTGTATTCTCCTAGAGTAGGTATTGTGTGTCAATGTATTCTCCTAGAGTAGGTATTGTGTGTCAATGTATTCTCCTAGAGTAGGTATTGTGTGTCACTGTATTCTCCTAGAGAAGGTATTGTGTGTCATTGTATTCTCCTAGAGTAGGTATTGTGTGTCACTGTATTCTCATAGACTGTAGGTATTGTTTGTCACTGTATTCTCCTAGAGTAGGTATTGTGTGTCATTGTATTTTCCTAGAGCAGGTATTGTGTGTCACTGTATTCTCATAGACTGTAGGTATTGTGTGTCACTGAATTCTCATAGACTGCAGGTATTGTGTGTCATTGTATTCTCCTAGAGTAGGTATTGTGTGTCAATGTATTCTCCTAGAGTAGGTATTGTGTGTCACTGTATTCTCATAGACTGTAGGTATTGTGTGTCACTGTATTCTCATAGACTGTAGGTATTGTGTGTCACTGTATTCTCCTAGAGTAGGTATTGTGTGTCACTGTATTCTCCTAGAGACGGTATTGTGTGTCACTGTATTCTCAAAGACTGTAGGTATTGTGTGTCACTGTATTCTCCTAGAGTAGGTATTGTGTGTCACTGTATTCTCATAGACTGCAGGTATTGTGTGTCACTGTATTCTCCTAGACTGCATGTATTGTGTGTCACTGTATTCTCATAGGTTGCGGGTATTGTGTGTCACTGTATTCTCATAGACTGTAGGTATTGTGTGTCACTGTATTCTCCTAGAGTAGGTTTTGTGTGTCTCTGTATTCTCATAGAGTAGGTATTGTGTGTCACTGTATTCTCATAGACTGCAGGTATTGTGTGTCACTGTATTCTCCTAGAGTAGGTATTGTGTGTCATTGTATTCTCCTAGAGTAGGTATTGTGTGTCACTGTATTCTCCTAGAGTAGGTATTGTGTGTCACTGTATTCTCACAGACTGCAGGTATTGTGTGTCACTGTATTCTCATAGACTGTAGGTATTGTGTGTCACTGTATTCTCCTAGAGTAGGTAATGTGTGTCACTGTATTCTCCTAGAGTAGGTATTGTGTGTCAATGTATTCTCATAGAGTAGGTATTGTGTGTCAATGTATTCTCATAGAGTAGGTATTGTGTGTCACTGTATTCTCCTAGAGTAGGTATTGTGTGTCACTGTATTCTCCTAGAGAAGGTATTGTGTGTCACTGTATTCTCATAGACTGTAGGTATTGTGTGTCACTGTATTCTCCTAGACTGCAGGTATTGTGTGTCACTGTATTCTCCTAGAGAAGGTATTGTGTGTCACTGTATTCTCATAGACTGTAGGTATTGTGTGTCATTGTATTCTCCTTGAGCAGGTATTGTGTGTCACTGTATTCTCATAGACTGTAGGTATTGTGTGTCACTGTATTCTCATAGACTGCAGGTATTGTGTGTCACTGTATTCTCATAGAGTAGGTATTGTGTGTCAATGTATTCTCCTAGAGTAGGTATTGTGTCTCACTGTATTCTCATAGACTATATGTATTGTGTGTCACTGTATTCTCATAGACTGCAGGTATTGTGTGTCACTGTATTCTCATAGAGCAGGTATTGTGTGTCAATGTATTCTCCTAGAGTAGGTATTGTGTGTCACTGTATTCTCATAGAGAAGGTATTGTGTGTCACTGTATTCTCATAGACTGTAGGTATTGTGTGTCACTGTATTCTCCTAGAGTAGGTATTGTGTGTCACTGTATTCTTATAGACTGCAGGTATTGTGTATCACTGTATTCTCCTAGACTGCACTTATTGTGTGTCACTGTATTCTCATAGGTTGCAGGTATTGTGTGTCACTGTATTCTCATAGACTGTAGGTATTGTGTGTCACTGTATTCTCCTAGAGTAGGTATTGTGTGTCTCTGTATTCTCATAGAGTAGGTATTGTGTGTCACTGTATTCTCATAGACTGCAGGTATTGTGTGTCACTGTATTCTCCTAGAGTAGGTATTGTGTGTCATTGTATTCTCCTAGAGTAGGTATTGTGTGTCACTGTATTCTCCTAGAGTAGGTATTGTGTGTCATTGTATTCTCATAGGCTGCAGGTATTGTGTGTCACTGTATTCTCCTAGAGTAGGTATTGTGTGTCAATGTATTCTCCTAGAGGATGTATTGTGTGTCACTGTATTCTCCTAGAGTAGGTATTGTGTGTCAATGTATTCTCATAGAGCAGGTATTGTGTGTCACTGTATTCTCCTAGAGTAGGTATTGTGTGTCTCTTTATTCTCATAGAGTAGGTATTGTGTGTCACTGTATTCTCATAGACTGCAGGTATTGTGTGTCACTGTATTCTCCTAGAGTAGGTATTGTGTGTCATTGTATTCTCCTAGAGTAGGTATTGTGTGTCACTGTATTCTCCTAGAGTAGGTATTGTGTGTCACTGTATTCTCATAGGCTGCAGGTATTGTGTGTCACTGTATTCTCCTAGAGTAGGTATTGTGTGTCAATGTATTCTCATAGAGGATGTATTTTGTGTCACTGTATTCTCCTAGAGTAGGTATTGTGTGTCAATGTATTCTCATAGAGCAGGTATTGTGTGTCACTGTATTCTCCTAGAGTAGGTATTGTGTGTCACTGTATTCTCATAGACTGTAGGTATTGTGTGTCACTGTATTCTCATAGACTGCAGGTATTGTGTGTCACTGTATTCTCATAGACTGTAGCTATTGTGTGTCACTCTATTCTCCTAGAGTAGGTATTGTGTGTCTCTGTATTCTCCGAGAGTAGGTATTGTGTGTCACTGTATTCTCATAGACTGTAGGTATTGTGTGTCACTGTATTCTCATAGACTGTAGCTATTGTGTGTCACTCTATTCTCCTAGAGTAGGTATTGTGTGTCTCTGTATTCTCCGAGAGTAGGTATTGTGTGTCACTGTATTCTCCTAGAGTAGGTATTGTGTGTCACTGTATTCTCCTAGAGTAGGTATTGTGTGTCACTGTATTCTCCTAGAGTAGGTATTGTGTGTCACTGTATTCTCATAGACTGTAGGTATTGTGTGTCACTGTATTCTCATAGACTGTAGGTATTGTGTGTCATTGTATTCTCCTAGAATAGGTATTGTGTGTCACTGTATTCTCATAGACTGTAGGTATTGTGTGTCACTGTATTCTCCTAGAGTAGGTATTATGTGTCACTGTATTCTCATAGACTGTAGGTATTGTGTGTCACTGTATTCTCCTAGACTGCATGTATTGTGTGTCACTGTATTCTCATAGGTTGCAGGTATTGTGTGTCACTGTATTCTCATAGACTGTAGGTATTGTGTGTCACTGTATTCTCATAGAGTAGGTATTGTGTGTCACTGTATTCTCATAGACTGTAGGTATTGTGTGTCACTGTATTCTCCTAGAGTAGGTATTGTGTGTCACTGTATTCTCATAGACTGCAGGTATTGTGTGTAACTGTATTCTCCTAGAGTAGGTATTGTGTGTCACTGTATTCTCCTAGAGTAGGTATTGTGTGTCACTGTATTCTCATAGACTGTAGGTATTGTGTGTCACTGTATTCTCATAGACTGTAGGTATTGTGTGTCACTGTATTCTCATAGACTGCAGGTATTGTGTGTAACTGTATTCTCATATACTGCATGTATTGTGTGTCACTGTATTCTCATAGACTGTAGGTATTGTGTGTCACTGTATTCTCCTAGAGTAGGTATTGTGTGTCACTGTATTCTCCTAGAGTAGGTATTGTGTGTCACTGTATTCTCATAGACTGTAGGTATTGTGTGTCACTGTATTCTCCTAGAGTAGGTATTGTGTGTCACTGTATTCTCATGGACTGCAGGTATTGTGTGTCACTGTATTCTCCTAGACAGTAGGTAATGTGTGTCACTGTATTCTCATAGGCTGCAGGTATTGTGTGTCAATGTATTCTCCTAGAGTAGGTATTGTGTGTCATTGTATTCTCCTAGAGTAGGTATTGTGTGTCAATGTATTCTCATAGAGCAGGTATTGTGTGTCACTGTATTCTCCTAGAGTAGGTATTGTGTGTCAATGTATTCTCCTAGAGGATGTATTGTGTGTCACTGTATTTTCATAGACTGTAGGTATTGTGTGTCACTGTATTCTCATAGGCTGCAGGTATTGTGTGTCACTGTATTCTCATAGACTGTAGGTATTGTGTATCACTGTATTCTCATAGACTGCAGGTATTGTTTGTCACTGTATTCTCATAGACTGTAGGTATTGTGTGTCACTGTATTCTCATAGACTGTAGGTATTGTGTGTCACTGTATTCTCATAGACTGTAGCTATTGTGTGTCACTCTATTATCCTAGAGTAGGTATTGTGTGTCAATGTATTCTCCTAGAGGAAGTATTGTGTGTGACTGTATTCTCCTAGAGGAAGTATTGGGTGTCACTGTATTCTCATAGACTGCAGGTATTGTGTGTCACTGTATTCTCATAGACTGTAGGTATTGTGTGTCACTGTATTCTCATAGACTGCAGGTATTGTGTGTCACTGTATTCTCCTAGAGTAAGTATTGTGTGTCACTGTATTCTCATAGACTGCAGTTATTGTGTGTCACTGTATTCTCCTAGAGTAGGTATTGTGTGTCACTGTATTCTCCTAGAGTAGGTATTGTGTGTCACTGTATTCTCCTAGAGTAGGTATTGTGTGTCACTGTATTATCATATGCTGCAGGTGTTGTGTGTCACTGTATTCTCATAGACTGCAGGTATTGTGTTTCACTCTATCACCTAGAGTAGGAATTGTGTGTCACTGTATTCTCCTAGAGTAGGTAATGTGTGTCACTGTATTCTCCTAGAGTAGGTATTGTGTGTCATTGTATTCTCCTAGAGTAGGTATTGTGTGTCACTTTATTCTCCTAGAGTAGATATTGTGTGTCACTTTATTCTCCTAGAGTAGATATTGTGTGTCACTGTATTCTCATAGACTGTAGGTATTGTGTGTCACTGTATTCTCCTAGAGTAGGTATTGTGTGTCACTTTATTCTCCTAGAGTAGATATTGTGTGTCACTGTATTCTCATAGACTGCAGGTATTGTGTGTCACTGTATTCTCATAGACTGTAGCTATTGTGTGTCACTCTATTCTCCTAGAGTAGGTATTGTGTGTCTCTGTATTCTCCGAGAGTAGGTATTGTGTGTCACTGTATTCTCATAGACTGTAGGTATTGTGTGTCATTGTATTCTCCTAGAATAGGTATTGTGTGTCACTGTATTCTCATAGACTGCAGGTATTGTGTGTTACTGTATTCTCCTAGAGTAGGTATTGTGTGTCACTGTATTCTCATAGACTGCAGGTATTGTGTATCACTGTATTCTCATAGACTGTAGGTATTGTGTGTCATTGTATTCTCCTAGAATAGGTATTGTGTGTCACTGTATTATTATAGGCTGCAGGTATTGTGTGTCACTGTATTCTCCTAGAGTAGGTATTGTGTGTCTCTGTATTCTCCGAGAGTAGGTATTGTGTGTCACTGTATTCTCCTAGAGTAGGTATTGTGTGTCACTGTATTCTCATAGACTGTAGGTATTGTGTGTCACTGTATTCTCCTAGAGTAGGTATTGTGTGTCACTGTATTCTCATAGAGTAGGTATTGTGTGTCACTGTATTCTCCTAGAGTAGGTATTGTGTGTCACTGTATTCTCATAGACTGTAGGTATTGTGTGTCACTGTATTCTCATAGACTGTAGGTATTGTGTGTCATTGTATTCTCCTAGAATAGGTATTGTGTGTCACTGTATTCTCATAGACTGTAGGTATTGTGTGTCACTGTATTCTCCTAGAGTAGGTATTGTGTGTCACTGTATTCTCCTAGAGTAGGTATTGTGTGTCACTGTATTCTCATAGACTGTAGGTATTGTGTGTCACTGTATTCTCATAGACTGTAGGTATTGTGTGTCATTGTATTCTCCTAGAATAGGTATTGTGTGTCACTGTATTCTCATAGACTGTAGGTATTGTGTGTCACTGTATTCTCCTAGAGTAGGTATTATGTGTCACTGTATTCTCATAGACTGCAGGTATTGTGTGTCACTGTATTCTCCTAGACTGCATGTATTGTGTGTCACTGTATTCTCATAGGTTGCAGGTATTGTGTGTCACTGTATTCTCATAGACTGTAGGTATTGTGTGTCACTGTATTCTCATAGAGTAGGTATTGTTGTCACTGTATTCTCATAGACTGTAGGTATTGTGTGTCACTGTATTCTCATAAACTGTAGGTATTGTGTGTCACTGTATTCTCCTAGAGTAGGTATTGTGTGTCGCTGTATTCTCATAGACTGCAGGTATTGTGTGTAACTGTATTCTCCTAGAGTAGGTATTGTGTGTCACTGTATTCTCATAGACTGTAGGTATTGTGTGTCACTGTATTCTCATAGACTGTAGGTATTGTGTGTCACTGTATTCTCATAGACTGCAGGTATTGTGTGTAACTGTATTCTCATATACTGCATGTATTGTGTGTCACTGTATTCTCATAGACTGTAGGTATTGTGTGTCACTGTATTCTCCTAGAGTAGGTATTGTGTGTCACTGTATTCTCCTAGAGTAGGTATTGTGTGTCACTGTATTCTCATAGACTGTAGGTATTGTGTGTCACTGTATTCTCCTAGAGTAGGTATTGTGTGTCACTGTATTCTCATGGACTGCAGGTATTGTGTGTCACTGTATTCTCCTAGACAGTAGGTAATGTGTGTCACTGTATTCTCATAGGCTGCAGGTATTGTGTGTCAATGTATTCTCCTAGAGTAGGTATTGTGTGTCATTGTATTCTCCTAGAGTAGGTATTGTGTGTCAATGTATTCTCATAGAGCAGGTATTGTGTGTCACTGTATTCTCCTAGAGTAGGTATTGTGTGTCAATGTATTCTCCTAGAGGATGTATTGTGTGTCACTGTATTTTCATAGACTGCAGGTATTGTGTGTCACTGTATTCTCATAGACTGTAGGTATTGTGTGTCACTGTATTCTCATAGACTGCAGGTATTGTTTGTCACTGTATTCTCATAGACTGTAGGTATTGTGTGTCACTGTATTCTCATAGACTGTAGGTATTGTGTGTCACTGTATTCTCATAGACTGAAGCTATTGTGTGTCACTCTATTATCCTAGAGTAGGTATTGTGTGTCACTCTATTCTCCTAGAGTAGGTATTGTGTGTCACTGTATTCTCATAGACTGTAGGTATTGTGTGTGACTGTATTCTCCTAGAGGAAGTATTGGGTGTCACTGTATTCTCATAGACTGCAGGTATTGTGTGTCACTGTATTCTCATAGACTGTAGGTATTGTGTGTCACTGTATTCTCATAGACTGCAGGTATTGTGTGTCACTGTATTCTCATAGACTGTAGGTATTGTGTGTCACTGTATTCTCCTAGAGTAAGTATTGTGTGTCACTGTATTCTCATAGACTGCAGTTATTGTGTGTCACTGTATTCTCCTAGAGTAGGTATTGTGTGTCACTGTATTCTCATAGACTGCAGGTATTGTGTGTCACTGTATTCTCATAGACTGCAGGTATTGTGTGTCACTGTATTCTCCTAGAGTAAGTATTGTGTGTCACTGTATTCTCCTAGAGTAGGTAATGTGTGTCACTGTATTCTCCTAGAGTAGGTATTGTGTGTCATTGTATTCTCCTAGTGTAGGTATTGTGTGTCACTGTATTCTCCTAGAGTAGGTATTGTGTGTCACTGTATTCTCCTAGAGTAGATATTGTGTGTCACTGTATTCTCATAGACTGCAGGTATTGTGTGTCACTGTATTCTCATAGACTGTAGCTATTGTGTGTCACTCTATTCTCCTAGAGTAGGTATTGTGTGTCTCTGTATTCTCCGAGAGTAGGTATTGTGTGTCACTGTATTCTCATAGACTGTAGGTATTGTGTGTCATTGTATTCTCCTAGAATAGGTATTGTGTGTCACTGTATTCTCATAGACTGCAGGTATTGTGTGTTACTGTATTCTCCTAGAGTAGGTATTGTGTGTCACTGTATTCTCATAGACTGCAGGTATTGTGTATCACTGTATTCTCATAGACTGTAGGTATTGTGTGTCATTGTATTCTCCTAGAATAGGTATTGTGTGTCACTGTATTATTATAGGCTGCAGGTATTGTGTGTCACTGTATTCTCCTAGAGTAAGTATTGTGTGTCACTCTATTCTCCTAGAGTAGGTATTTTGTGTCAATGTATTCTCCTAGAGTAGGTATTGTGTGTCACTGTATTATCATAGACTGCAGGTATTGAGTGTCACTGTATTCTCCTAGAGTAGGTATTGTGTGTCACTGTATTCTCATAGACTGTAGGTATTGTGTGTCACTGTATTCTCATAGACTGCAGGTATTGAGTGTCACTGTATTCTCCTAGAGTAGGTATTGTGTGTCACTGTATTATCATAGGCTGCAGGTATTGTGTGTCACTGTATTCTCCTAGAGTAAGTATTGTGTGTCACTGTATTCTCATAGACTGCAGTTATTGTGTGTCACTGTATTCTCCTAGAGTAGGTATTGTGTGTCACTGTATTCTCCTAGAGTAGGTATTGTGTGTCACTGTATTCTCCTAGAGTAGGTATTGTGTGTCACTGTATTCTCATAGACTGCAGGTATTGTGTGTCACTGTATTATCATATGCTGCAGGTATTGTGTGTCACTGTATTCTCATTGACTGCAGGTATTGTGTTTCACTCTATCACCTAGAGTAGGAATTGTGTGTCACTGTATTCTCCTAGAGTAGGTATTGTGTGTCACTGTATTATCATAGGCTGCAGGTATTGTGTGTCACTGTATTCTCCTAGAGTAAGTATTGTGTGTCACTGTATTCTCATAGACTGCAGTTATTGTGTGTCACTGTATTCTGCTAGAGTAGGTATTGTGTGTCACTGTATTCTCCTAGAGTAGGTATTGTGTGTCACTGTATTCTCCTAGAGTAGGTATTGTGTGTCACTGTATTCTCCTAGAGTAGGTATTGTGTGTCACTGTATTCTCCTAGAGTAGGTATTGTGTGTCACTGTATTCTCCTAGAGTAGGTATTGTGTGTCATTGTATTCTCCTAGAGTAGGTATTGTGTGTCACTGTATTCTCCTAGAGTAGGTATTGTGTGTCACTGTATTCTCCTAGAGTAGATATTGTGTGTCACTGTATTCTCATAGACTGCAGGTATTGTGTGTCACTGTATTCTCTTAGACTGTAGGTATTGTGTGTCACTGTATTCTCCTAGAGTAGGTAATGTGTGTCACTGTATTCTCCTAGAGTAGGTATTGTGTGTCAATGTATTCTCATAGAGTAGGTATTGTGTGTCAATGTATTCTCATAGAGTAGGTATTGTGTGTCACTGTATTCTCATAGAGTAGATATTGTGTGTCAATGTATTCTCATAGAGTAGGTATTGTGTGTCAATGTATTCTCATAGAGTAGGTATTGTGTGTCACTGTATTCTCATAGAGTAGGTATTGTGTGTCACTGTATTCTCATAGAGTAGGTATTGTGTGTCAATGTATTCTCATAGAGTAGGTATTGTGTGTCAATGTATTCTCATAGAGTAGGTATTGTGTGTCACTGTATTCTCATAGAGTAGGTATTGTGTGTCACTGTATTCTCATAGACTGTAGGTATTGTGTGTCACTGTATTCTCCTAGAGAAGGTATTGTGTGTCACTGTATTCTCATAGACTGTAGGTATTGTTTGTCACTGTATTCTCCTAGAGTAGGTATTGTGTGTCATTGTATTCTCCTAGACTGCAGGTATTGTGTGTCACTGTATTCTCATAGAGCAGGTATTGTGTGTCACTGTATTCTCCTAGAGTAGGTATTGTGTGTCACTGTATTCTCCTAGAGTAGATATTGTGTGTCACTGTATTCTCCTAGAGTAGATATTGTGTGTCACTGTATTCTCATAGAGTAGGTATTGTGTGTCAATGTATTCTCATAGAGTAGGTATTGTGTGTCACTGTATTCTCATAGAGTAGGTATTGTGTGTCACTGTACTCTCATAGACTGCAGGTATTGTGTGTCACTGTATTCTCCTAGAGTAGGTATTGTGTGTCACTGTATTCTCCTAGAGTAGATATTGTGTGTCACTGTATTCTCATAGAGTAGGTATTGTGTGTCAATGTATTCTCATAGAGTAGGTATTGTGTGTCACTGTATTCTCATAGACTGTAGGTATTGTTTGTCACTGTATTCTCCTAGAGTAGGTATTGTGTGTCACTGTATTCTCATAGAGTAGGTATTGTGTGTCAATGTATTCTCATAGAGTAGGTATTGTGTGTCACTGCATTCTCATAGACTGCAGGTATTGTGTGTCATTGTATTCTCCTTGAGCAGGTATTGTGTGTCACTGTATTCTTATAGACTGTAGGTATTGTGTGTCACTGTATTCTCATAGACTGCAGGTATTGTGTGTAATTGTTATCTCCTAGAGTAGGTATTGTGTGTCAATGTATTCTCCTAGAGTAGGTATTGTGTCTCACTGTATTCTCATAGACTATAGGTATTGTGTGTCACTGTATTCTCATAGACTGCAGGTATTGTGTGTCACTGTATTCTCATAGAGCAGGTATTGTGTGTCAATGTATTCTCCTAGAGTAGGTATTGTGTGTCACTGTATTCTCATAGAGAAGGTATTGTGTGTCACTGTATTCTCATAGACAGTAGGTATTGTGTGTCACTGTATTCTCCTAGAGTAGGTATTGTGTGTCACTGTATTCTTATAGACTGCAGGTATTGTGTATCACTGTATTCTCCTAGACTGCACTTATTGTGTGTCACTGTATTCTCATAGGTTGCAGGTATTGTGTGTCACTGTATTCTCATAGACTGTAGGTATTGTGTGTCACTGTATTCTCCTAGAGTAGGTATTGTGTGTCTCTGTATTCTCATAGAGTAGGTATTGTGTGTCACTGTATTCTCATAGACTGCAGGTATTGTGTGTCACTGTATTCTCCTAGAGTAGGTATTGTGTGTCATTGTATTCTCCTAGAGTAGGTATTGTGTGTCACTGTATTCTCATAGACTGCAGGTATTGTGTGTCACTGTATTCTCCTAGAGTAGGTATTGTGTGTCATTGTATTCTCCTAGACTGAAGGTATTGTGTGTCACTGTATTCTCATAGACTGTAGGTATTGTGTGTCACTGTATTCTCCTAGAGTAGGTATTGTGTGTCACTGTATTCTCATAGAGTAGGTATTGTGTGTCACTGTATTCTCCTAGAGTAGGTATTGTGTGTCACTGTATTCTCATAGACTGTAGGTATTGTGTGTCACTGTATTCTCATAGACTGTAGGTATTGTGTGTCATTGTATTCTCCTAGAATAGGTATTGTGTGTCACTGTATTCTCATAGACTGTAGGTATTGTGTGTCACTGTATTCTCCTAGAGTAGGTATTGTGTGTCACTGTATTCTCCTAGAGTAGGTATTGTGTGTCACTGTATTCTCATAGACTGTAGGTATTGTGTGTCACTGTATTCTCATAGACTGTAGGTATTGTGTGTCATTGTATTCTCCTAGAATAGGTATTGTGTGTCACTGTATTCTCATAGACTGTAGGTATTGTGTGTCACTGTATTCTCCTAGAGTAGGTATTATGTGTCACTGTATTCTCATAGACTGCAGGTATTGTGTGTCACTGTATTCTCCTAGACTGCATGTATTGTGTGTCACTGTATTCTCATAGGTTGCAGGTATTGTGTGTCACTGTATTCTCATAGACTGTAGGTATTGTGTGTCACTGTATTCTCATAGAGTAGGTATTGTTGTCACTGTATTCTCATAGACTGTAGGTATTGTGTGTCACTGTATTCTCATAAACTGTAGGTATTGTGTGTCACTGTATTCTCCTAGAGTAGGTATTGTGTGTCGCTGTATTCTCATAGACTGCAGGTATTGTGTGTAACTGTATTCTCCTAGAGTAGGTATTGTGTGTCACTGTATTCTCATAGACTGTAGGTATTGTGTGTCACTGTATTCTCATAGACTGTAGGTATTGTGTGTCACTGTATTCTCATAGACTGCAGGTATTGTGTGTAACTGTATTCTCATATACTGCATGTATTGTGTGTCACTGTATTCTCATAGACTGTAGGTATTGTGTGTCACTGTATTCTCCTAGAGTAGGTATTGTGTGTCACTGTATTCTCCTAGAGTAGGTATTGTGTGTCACTGTATTCTCATAGACTGTAGGTATTGTGTGTCACTGTATTCTCCTAGAGTAGGTATTGTGTGTCACTGTATTCTCATGGACTGCAGGTATTGTGTGTCACTGTATTCTCCTAGACAGTAGGTAATGTGTGTCACTGTATTCTCATAGGCTGCAGGTATTGTGTGTCAATGTATTCTCCTAGAGTAGGTATTGTGTGTCATTGTATTCTCCTAGAGTAGGTATTGTGTGTCAATGTATTCTCATAGAGCAGGTATTGTGTGTCACTGTATTCTCCTAGAGTAGGTATTGTGTGTCAATGTATTCTCCTAGAGGATGTATTGTGTGTCACTGTATTTTCATAGACTGCAGGTATTGTGTGTCACTGTATTCTCATAGACTGTAGGTATTGTGTGTCACTGTATTCTCATAGACTGCAGGTATTGTTTGTCACTGTATTCTCATAGACTGTAGGTATTGTGTGTCACTGTATTCTCATAGACTGTAGGTATTGTGTGTCACTGTATTCTCATAGACTGAAGCTATTGTGTGTCACTCTATTATCCTAGAGTAGGTATTGTGTGTCACTCTATTCTCCTAGAGTAGGTATTGTGTGTCACTGTATTCTCATAGACTGTAGGTATTGTGTGTGACTGTATTCTCCTAGAGGAAGTATTGGGTGTCACTGTATTCTCATAGACTGCAGGTATTGTGTGTCACTGTATTCTCATAGACTGTAGGTATTGTGTGTCACTGTATTCTCATAGACTGCAGGTATTGTGTGTCACTGTATTCTCATAGACTGTAGGTATTGTGTGTCACTGTATTCTCCTAGAGTAAGTATTGTGTGTCACTGTATTCTCATAGACTGCAGTTATTGTGTGTCACTGTATTCTCCTAGAGTAGGTATTGTGTGTCACTGTATTCTCATAGACTGCAGGTATTGTGTGTCACTGTATTCTCATAGACTGCAGGTATTGTGTGTCACTGTATTCTCCTAGAGTAAGTATTGTGTGTCACTGTATTCTCCTAGAGTAGGTAATGTGTGTCACTGTATTCTCCTAGAGTAGGTATTGTGTGTCATTGTATTCTCCTAGTGTAGGTATTGTGTGTCACTGTATTCTCCTAGAGTAGGTATTGTGTGTCACTGTATTCTCCTAGAGTAGATATTGTGTGTCACTGTATTCTCATAGACTGCAGGTATTGTGTGTCACTGTATTCTCATAGACTGTAGCTATTGTGTGTCACTCTATTCTCCTAGAGTAGGTATTGTGTGTCTCTGTATTCTCCGAGAGTAGGTATTGTGTGTCACTGTATTCTCATAGACTGTAGGTATTGTGTGTCATTGTATTCTCCTAGAATAGGTATTGTGTGTCACTGTATTCTCATAGACTGCAGGTATTGTGTGTTACTGTATTCTCCTAGAGTAGGTATTGTGTGTCACTGTATTCTCATAGACTGCAGGTATTGTGTATCACTGTATTCTCATAGACTGTAGGTATTGTGTGTCATTGTATTCTCCTAGAATAGGTATTGTGTGTCACTGTATTATTATAGGCTGCAGGTATTGTGTGTCACTGTATTCTCCTAGAGTAAGTATTGTGTGTCACTCTATTCTCCTAGAGTAGGTATTTTGTGTCAATGTATTCTCCTAGAGTAGGTATTGTGTGTCACTGTATTATCATAGACTGCAGGTATTGAGTGTCACTGTATTCTCCTAGAGTAGGTATTGTGTGTCACTGTATTCTCATAGACTGTAGGTATTGTGTGTCACTGTATTCTCATAGACTGCAGGTATTGAGTGTCACTGTATTCTCCTAGAGTAGGTATTGTGTGTCACTGTATTATCATAGGCTGCAGGTATTGTGTGTCACTGTATTCTCCTAGAGTAAGTATTGTGTGTCACTGTATTCTCATAGACTGCAGTTATTGTGTGTCACTGTATTCTCCTAGAGTAGGTATTGTGTGTCACTGTATTCTCCTAGAGTAGGTATTGTGTGTCACTGTATTCTCCTAGAGTAGGTATTGTGTGTCACTGTATTCTCATAGACTGCAGGTATTGTGTGTCACTGTATTATCATATGCTGCAGGTATTGTGTGTCACTGTATTCTCATTGACTGCAGGTATTGTGTTTCACTCTATCACCTAGAGTAGGAATTGTGTGTCACTGTATTCTCCTAGAGTAGGTATTGTGTGTCACTGTATTATCATAGGCTGCAGGTATTGTGTGTCACTGTATTCTCCTAGAGTAAGTATTGTGTGTCACTGTATTCTCATAGACTGCAGTTATTGTGTGTCACTGTATTCTGCTAGAGTAGGTATTGTGTGTCACTGTATTCTCCTAGAGTAGGTATTGTGTGTCACTGTATTCTCCTAGAGTAGGTATTGTGTGTCACTGTATTCTCCTAGAGTAGGTATTGTGTGTCACTGTATTCTCCTAGAGTAGGTATTGTGTGTCACTGTATTCTCCTAGAGTAGGTATTGTGTGTCATTGTATTCTCCTAGAGTAGGTATTGTGTGTCACTGTATTCTCCTAGAGTAGGTATTGTGTGTCACTGTATTCTCCTAGAGTAGATATTGTGTGTCACTGTATTCTCATAGACTGCAGGTATTGTGTGTCACTGTATTCTCTTAGACTGTAGGTATTGTGTGTCACTGTATTCTCCTAGAGTAGGTAATGTGTGTCACTGTATTCTCCTAGAGTAGGTATTGTGTGTCAATGTATTCTCATAGAGTAGGTATTGTGTGTCAATGTATTCTCATAGAGTAGGTATTGTGTGTCACTGTATTCTCATAGAGTAGATATTGTGTGTCAATGTATTCTCATAGAGTAGGTATTGTGTGTCAATGTATTCTCATAGAGTAGGTATTGTGTGTCACTGTATTCTCATAGAGTAGGTATTGTGTGTCACTGTATTCTCATAGAGTAGGTATTGTGTGTCAATGTATTCTCATAGAGTAGGTATTGTGTGTCAATGTATTCTCATAGAGTAGGTATTGTGTGTCACTGTATTCTCATAGAGTAGGTATTGTGTGTCACTGTATTCTCATAGACTGTAGGTATTGTGTGTCACTGTATTCTCCTAGAGAAGGTATTGTGTGTCACTGTATTCTCATAGACTGTAGGTATTGTTTGTCACTGTATTCTCCTAGAGTAGGTATTGTGTGTCATTGTATTCTCCTAGACTGCAGGTATTGTGTGTCACTGTATTCTCATAGAGCAGGTATTGTGTGTCACTGTATTCTCCTAGAGTAGGTATTGTGTGTCACTGTATTCTCCTAGAGTAGATATTGTGTGTCACTGTATTCTCCTAGAGTAGATATTGTGTGTCACTGTATTCTCATAGAGTAGGTATTGTGTGTCAATGTATTCTCATAGAGTAGGTATTGTGTGTCACTGTATTCTCATAGAGTAGGTATTGTGTGTCACTGTACTCTCATAGACTGCAGGTATTGTGTGTCACTGTATTCTCCTAGAGTAGGTATTGTGTGTCACTGTATTCTCCTAGAGTAGATATTGTGTGTCACTGTATTCTCATAGAGTAGGTATTGTGTGTCAATGTATTCTCATAGAGTAGGTATTGTGTGTCACTGTATTCTCATAGACTGTAGGTATTGTTTGTCACTGTATTCTCCTAGAGTAGGTATTGTGTGTCACTGTATTCTCATAGAGTAGGTATTGTGTGTCAATGTATTCTCATAGAGTAGGTATTGTGTGTCACTGCATTCTCATAGACTGCAGGTATTGTGTGTCATTGTATTCTCCTTGAGCAGGTATTGTGTGTCACTGTATTCTTATAGACTGTAGGTATTGTGTGTCACTGTATTCTCATAGACTGCAGGTATTGTGTGTAATTGTTATCTCCTAGAGTAGGTATTGTGTGTCAATGTATTCTCCTAGAGTAGGTATTGTGTCTCACTGTATTCTCATAGACTATAGGTATTGTGTGTCACTGTATTCTCATAGACTGCAGGTATTGTGTGTCACTGTATTCTCATAGAGCAGGTATTGTGTGTCAATGTATTCTCCTAGAGTAGGTATTGTGTGTCACTGTATTCTCATAGAGAAGGTATTGTGTGTCACTGTATTCTCATAGACAGTAGGTATTGTGTGTCACTGTATTCTCCTAGAGTAGGTATTGTGTGTCACTGTATTCTTATAGACTGCAGGTATTGTGTATCACTGTATTCTCCTAGACTGCACTTATTGTGTGTCACTGTATTCTCATAGGTTGCAGGTATTGTGTGTCACTGTATTCTCATAGACTGTAGGTATTGTGTGTCACTGTATTCTCCTAGAGTAGGTATTGTGTGTCTCTGTATTCTCATAGAGTAGGTATTGTGTGTCACTGTATTCTCATAGACTGCAGGTATTGTGTGTCACTGTATTCTCCTAGAGTAGGTATTGTGTGTCATTGTATTCTCCTAGAGTAGGTATTGTGTGTCACTGTATTCTCATAGACTGCAGGTATTGTGTGTCACTGTATTCTCCTAGAGTAGGTATTGTGTGTCATTGTATTCTCCTAGACTGAAGGTATTGTGTGTCACTGTATTCTCATAGACTGTAGGTATTGTGTGTCACTGCATTCTCATAGACTGTAGGTATTGTGTGTCACTGTATTCTCCTAGAGTAGATATTGTGTGTCACTGTATTCTCCTAGAGTAGATATTGTGTGTCACTGTATTCTCATAGAGTAGGTATTGTGTGTCAATGTATTCTCCTAGAGTAGGTATTGTGTGTCACTGTATTCTCATAGAGAAGGTATTGTGTGTCACTGTATTCTCATAGACAGTAGGTATTGTGTGTCACTGTATTCTCCTAGAGTAGGTATTGTGTGTCACTGTATTCTTATAGACTGCAGGTATTGTGTATCACTGTATTCTCCTAGACTGCACTTATTGTGTGTCACTGTATTCTCATAGGTTGCAGGTATTGTGTGTCACTGTATTCTCATAGACTGTAGGTATTGTGTGTCACTGTATTCTCCTAGAGTAGGTATTGTGTGTCTCTGTATTCTCATAGAGTAGGTATTGTGTGTCACTGTATTCTCATAGACTGCAGGTATTGTGTGTCACTGTATTCTCCTAGAGTAGGTATTGTGTGTCATTGTATTCTCCTAGAGTAGGTATTGTGTGTCACTGTATTCTCATAGACTGCAGGTATTGTGTGTCACTGTATTCTCCTAGAGTAGGTATTGTGTGTCATTGTATTCTCCTAGACTGAAGGTATTGTGTGTCACTGTATTCTCATAGACTGTAGGTATTGTGTGTCACTGTATTCTCAAAGACTGTAGGTATTGTGTGTCACTGTATTCTCCTAGAGTAGGTATTGTGTGTCACTGTATTCTCATAGGCTGCAGGTATTGTGTGTCACTGTATTCTCCTAGAGTAGGTATTGTGTGTCACTGTATTCTCCTAGAGTAGGTATTGTGTGTCAATGTATTCTCATAGAGCAGGTATTGTGTGTCATTGTATTCTCCTAGAGTAGGTATTGTGTGTCAATGTATTCTCCTAGAGGATGTATTGTGTGTCACTGTATTCTCATAGACTGTAGGTATTGTGTGTCACTGTATTCTCATAGACTGCAGGTATTGTGTGTCACTGTATTCTCATAGACTGTAGCTATTGTGTGTCACTCTATTCTCCTAGAGTAGGTATTGTGTGTCTCTGTATTCTCCGAGAGTAGGTATTGTGTGTCACTGTATTCTCATAGACTGTAGGTATTGTGTGTCACTGTATTCTCATAGACTGTAGCTATTGTGTGTCACTCTATTCTCCTAGAGTAGGTATTGTGTGTCTCTGTATTCTCCGAGAGTAGGTATTGTGTGTCATTGTATTCTCCAAGAGTAGGTATTGTGTGTCACTGTATTCTCCTAGAGTAGGTAATGTGTGTCACTGTATTCTCCTAGAGTAGGTATTGTGTGTCACTGTATTCTCCTAGAGTAGGTATTGTGTGTCACTGTATTCTCCTAGAGTAGGTATTGTGTGTCACTGTATTCTCATAGACTGTAGGTATTGTGTGTCACTGTATTCTCATAGACTGTAGGTATTGTGTGTCACTGTATTCTCCTAGAGTAGGTATTATGTGTCACTGTATTCTCATAGACTGCAGGTATTGTGTATCACTGTATTCTCCTAGACTGCATGTATTGTGTGTCACTGTATTCTCATAGGTTGCAGGTATTGTGTGTCACTGTATTCTCATAGACTGTAGGTATTGTGTGTCACTGTATTCTCATAGAGTAGGTATTGTGTGTCACTGTATTCTCATAGACTGTAGGTATTGTGTGTAACTGTATTCTCATATACTGCATGTATTGTGTGTCACTGTATTCTCCTAGAGTAGGTATTGTGTGTCACTGTATTCTCATAGACTGTAGGTATTGTGTGTCACTGTATTCTCATAGACTGCAGGTATTGTGTGTCACTGTATTCTCCTAGAGTAGGTATTGTGTGTCACTCTATTCTCCTAGACAGTAGGTAATGTGTGTCACTGTATTCTCATAGACTGCAGGCATTGTGTGTCACTGTATTCTCATAGGCTGCAGGTATTGTGTGTCAATGTATTCTCCTAGAGTAGGTATTGTGTGTCATTGTATTCTCCTAGAGTAGGTATTGTGTGTCAATGTATTCTCATAGAGCAGGTATTGTGTGTCACTGTATTCTCCTAGAGTAGGTATTGTGTGTCAATGTATTCTCCTAGAGGATGTATTGTGTGTCACTGTATTTTCATAGACTGCAGGTATTGTGTGTCACTGTATTCTCATAGACTGCAGGTATTGTGTGTCACTGTATTCTCATAGACTGCAGGTATTGTGTGTCACTGTATTCTCATAGACTTTAGGTATTGTGTGTCACTGTATCTCATAGACTGTAGCTATTGTGTGTCACTCTATTATCCTAGAGTAGGTATTTTGTGTCAATGTATTCTCCTAGAGGAAGTATTGGGTGTCACTGTATTCTCATAGACTGCAGGTATTGTGTGTCACTGTATTCTCATAGACTGTAGGTATTGAGTGTCACTGTATTCTCCTAGAGTAGGTATTATGTGTCACTGTATTCTCATAGACTGCAGGTATTGTGTGTCACTGTATTCTCATAGACTGCAGTTATTGTGTGTCACTGTATTCTCCTAGACTGTAAGTATTGTGTGTCACTGTATTCTCCTAGAGTAAGTATTGTGTGTCACTGTATTCTCATAGACTGCAGTTATTGTGTGTCACTGTATTCTCCTAGAGTAGGTATTGTATGTCACTGTATTATCATATGCTGCAGGTATTGTGTGTCACTGTATTCTCATAGACTGTAAGTATTGTGTGTCACTGTATTCTCATAGACTGTAAGTATTGTGTGTCACTGTATTCTCATAGGCTGCAGGTATTGTGTGTCACTGTATTCTCATAAACTGTAGGTATTGTGTGTCACTGTATTCTCCTAGAGTAGGTATTGTGTGTCACTGTATTCTCATAGACTGTAGGTATTGTGTGTCACTGTATTCTCATAGACTGTAGGTATTGTGTGTCACTGTATTCTCATAGACTGTAGGTATTGTGTGTCACTGTATTCTCATAAACTGTAGGTATTGTGTGTCACTGTATTCTCCTAGAGTAGGTATTGTGTGTCACTGTATTCTCATAGACTGCAGGTATTGTGTGTAACTGTATTCTCCTAGAGTAGGTATTGTGTGTCACTGTATTCTCATATACTGTAGGTATTGTGTGTCACTGTATTCTCATAGACTGTAGGTATTGTGTGTCACTATATTCTCATAGACTGTAGGTATTGTGTGTCACTGTATTCTCATAGACTGCAGGTATTGTGTGTAACTGTATTCTCATATACTGCATGTATTGTGTGTCACTGTATTCTCCTAGAGTAGGTATTGTGTGTCACTGTATTCTCATAGACTGTAGGTATTGTGTGTCACTGTATTCTCATAGACTGCAGGTATTGTGTGTCACTGTATTCTCCTAGAGTAGGTATTGTGTGTCACTGTATTCTCATGGACTGCAGGTATTGTGTGTCACTGTATTCTCCTAGACAGTAGGTATTGTGTGTCACTGTATTTTCATAGACTGTAGGTATTGTGTGTCACTGTATTCTCATAGACTGTAGGTATTGTGTGTCACTGTATTCTCATAGACTGTAGGTATTGTGTGTCACTGTATTCTCATAGGCTGCAGGCATTGTGTGTCACTGTATTCTCATAGGCTGCAGGTATTGTGTGTCAATGTATTCTCCTACAGTAGGTATTGTGTGTCATTGTATTCTCCTAGAGTAGGTATTGTGTGTCAATGTTTTCTCATAGAGCAGGTATTGTGTGTCACTGTATTCTCCTAGAGTAGGTATTGTGTGTCACTGTATTCTCATAGAGTAGGTATTGTGTGTCACTGTATTCTCATAGGCTGCAGGTATTGTGTGTCACTGTATTCTCATAGACTGTAGGTATTGTGTGTCACTGTATTTTCATAGACTGTAGGTATTGTGTGTCACTGTATTCTCATAGACTGTAGGTATTGTGTGTCACTGTATTCTCATAGACTGTAGGTATTGTGTGTCACTGTATTCTCATAGGCTGCAGGCATTGTGTGTCACTGTATTCTCATAGGCTGCAGGTATTGTGTGTCAATGTATTCTCCTAGAGTAGGTATTGTGTGTCATTGTATTCTCCTAGAGTAGGTATTGTGTGTCAATGTATTCTCCTAGAGTAGGTATTGTGTGTCATTGTATTCTCCTAGAGTAGGTATTGTGTGTCAATGTATTCTCATAGAGCAGGTATTGTGTGTCACTGTATTCTCCTAGAGTAGGTATTGTGTGTCAATGTATTCTCCTAGAGGATGTATTGTGTGTCACTGTATTTTCATAGACTGCAGGTATTGTGTGTCACTGTATTCTCATAGACTGCAGGTATTGTGTGTCACTGTATTCTCATAGACTGAAGGTATTGTGTGTCACTGTATTCTCATAGACTGTAGCTATTGTGTGTCACTCTATCACCTAGAGTAGGAATTGTGTGTCACTGTATTCTCCTAGAGTAGGTATTGTGTGTCACTGTATTCTCCTAGAGTAGGTATTGTGTGTCACTGTATTCTCCTAGAGTAGGTATTGTGTGTCATTGTATTCTCCTAGAGTAGGTATTGTGTGTCACTGTATTCTCCTAGAGTAGATATTGTGTGTCACTGTATTCTCATAGACTGCAGGTATTGTGTGTCACTGTATTCTCATAGACTGCAGGTATTGTGTGTCACTGTATTCTCCTAGAGTAGGTATTGTGTGTCACTGTATTCTCCGAGAGTAGGTATTGTGTGTCTCTGTATTCTCCGAGAGTAGGTATTGTGTGTCACTGTATTCTCATAGACTGTAGGTATTGTGTGTCATTGTATTCTCCTAGAATAGGTATTGTGTGTCACAGTATTCTCATAGACTGCAGGTATTGTGTGTTACTGTATTCTCCTAGAGTAGGTATTGTGTGTCACTGTATTCTCATAGACTGTAAGTATTGTGTGTCACTGTATTCTCCTAGAGTAAGTATTGTGTGTCACTGTATTCTCATAGACTGCAGTTATTGTGTGTCACTGTATTCTCCTAGAGTAGGTATTGTATGTCACTGTATTATCATATGCTGCAGGTATTGTGTGTCACTGTATTCTCATAGACTGTAAGTATTGTGTGTCACTGTATTCTCATAGACTGTAAGTATTGTGTGTCACTGTATTCTCATAGGCTGCAGGTATTGTGTGTCACTGTATTCTCATAAACTGTAGGTATTGTGTGTCACTGTATTCTCCTAGAGTAGGTATTGTGTGTCACTGTATTCTCATAGACTGTAGGTATTGTGTGTCACTGTATTCTCATAGACTGTAGGTATTGTGTGTCACTGTATTCTCATAGACTGTAGGTATTGTGTGTCACTGTATTCTCATAAACTGTAGGTATTGTGTGTCACTGTATTCTCCTAGAGTAGGTATTGTGTGTCACTGTATTCTCATAGACTGCAGGTATTGTGTGTAACTGTATTCTCCTAGAGTAGGTATTGTGTGTCACTGTATTCTCATATACTGTAGGTATTGTGTGTCACTGTATTCTCATAGACTGTAGGTATTGTGTGTCACTATATTCTCATAGACTGTAGGTATTGTGTGTCACTGTATTCTCATAGACTGCAGGTATTGTGTGTAACTGTATTCTCATATACTGCATGTATTGTGTGTCACTGTATTCTCCTAGAGTAGGTATTGTGTGTCACTGTATTCTCATAGACTGTAGGTATTGTGTGTCACTGTATTCTCATAGACTGCAGGTATTGTGTGTCACTGTATTCTCCTAGAGTAGGTATTGTGTGTCACTGTATTCTCATGGACTGCAGGTATTGTGTGTCACTGTATTCTCCTAGACAGTAGGTAATGTGTGTCACTGTATTCTCATAGAGTAGGTATTGTGTGTCACTGTATTCTCATAGGCTGCAGGTATTGTGTGTCACTGTATTCTCATAGACTGTAGGTATTGTGTGTCACTGTATTTTCATAGACTGTAGGTATTGTGTGTCACTGTATTCTCATAGACTGTAGGTATTGTGTGTCACTGTATTCTCATAGACTGTAGGTATTGTGTGTCACTGTATTCTCATAGGCTGCAGGCATTGTGTGTCACTGTATTCTCATAGGCTGCAGGTATTGTGTGTCAATGTATTCTCCTAGAGTAGGTATTGTGTGTCATTGTATTCTCCTAGAGTAGGTATTGTGTGTCAATGTATTCTCATAGAGCAGGTATTGTGTGTCACTGTATTCTCCTAGAGTAGGTATTGTGTGTCAATGTATTCTCCTAGAGGATGTATTGTGTGTCACTGTATTTTCATAGACTGCAGGTATTGTGTGTCACTGTATTCTCATAGACTGCAGGTATTGTGTGTCACTGTATTCTCATAGACTGAAGGTATTGTGTGTCACTGTATTCTCATAGACTGTAGCTATTGTGTGTCACTCTATCACCTAGAGTAGGAATTGTGTGTCACTGTATTCTCCTAGAGTAGGTATTGTGTGTCACTGTATTCTCCTAGAGTAGGTATTGTGTGTCACTGTATTCTCCTAGAGTAGGTATTGTGTGTCATTGTATTCTCCTAGAGTAGGTATTGTGTGTCACTGTATTCTCCTAGAGTAGATATTGTGTGTCACTGTATTCTCATAGACTGCAGGTATTGTGTGTCACTGTATTCTCATAGACTGCAGGTATTGTGTGTCACTGTATTCTCCTAGAGTAGGTATTGTGTGTCACTGTATTCTCCGAGAGTAGGTATTGTGTGTCTCTGTATTCTCCGAGAGTAGGTATTGTGTGTCACTGTATTCTCATAGACTGTAGGTATTGTGTGTCATTGTATTCTCCTAGAATAGGTATTGTGTGTCACTGTATTCTCATAGACTGCAGGTATTGTGTGTTACTGTATTCTCCTAGAGTAGGTATTGTGTGTCACTGTATTCTCATAGACTGCAGGTATTGTGTATCACTGTATTCTCATAGACTGTAGGTATTGTGTGTCATTGTATTCTCCTAGAATAGGTATTGTGTGTCACTGTATTATTATTAGAGATGAGCGCCTGAAATTTTTCGGGTTTTGTGTTTTGGTTTTGGGTTCGGTTCCGCGGCCGTGTTTTGGGTTCGACCGCGTTTTGGCAAAACCTCACCGAATTTTTTTTGTCGGATTCGGGTGTGTTTTGGATTCGGGTGTTTTTTTCAAAAAAACCTAAAAAACAGTTTAAATCATAGAATTTGGGGGTCATTTTGATCCCAAAGTATTATTAACCTCAAAAACCATAATTTCCACTCATTTTCAGTCTATTCTGAATACCTCACACCTCACAATATTATTTTTAGTCCTAAAATTTGCACCGAGGTCGCTGTGTGAGTAAGATAAGCGACCCTAGTGTCCGACACAAACACCGGGCCCATCTAGGAGTGGCACTGCAGTGTCACGCAGGATGTCCCTTCCAAAAAACCCTCCCCAAACAGCACATGACGCAAAGAAAAAAAGAGGCGCAATGAGGTAGCTGTGTGAGTAAGATTAGCGACCCTAGTGGCCGACACAAACACCGGGCCCATCTAGGAGTGGCACTGCAGTGTCACGCAGGATGTCCCTTCCAAAAAACCCTCCCCAAACAGCACATGACGCAAAGAAAAAAAGAGGCGCAATGAGGTAGCTGACTGTGTGAGTAAGATAAGCGACCCTAGTGGCCGACACAAACACCGGGCCCATCTAGGAGTGGCACTGCAGTGTCACGCAGGATGGCCCTTCCAAAAAACCCTCCCCAAACAGCACATGACGCAAAGAAAAAAAGAGGCGCAATGAGGTAGCTGTGTGAGTAAGATAAGCGACCCTAGTGGCCGACACAAACACCGGGCCCATCTAGGAGTGGCACTGCAGTGTCACGCAGGATGGCCCTTCCAAAAAACCCTCCCCAAACAGCACATGACGCAAAGAAAAAAAGAGGCGCAATGAGGTAGCTGACTGTGTGAGTAAGATAAGCGACCCTAGTGGCCGACACAAACACCGGGCCCATCTAGGAGTGGCACTGCAGTGTCACGCAGGATGTCCCTTCCAAAAAAACCCTCCCCAAACAGCACATGACGCAAAGAAAAAAAGAGGCGCAATGAGGTAGCTGACTGTGTGAGTAAGATAAGCGACCCTAGTGGCCGACACAAACACCGGGCCCATCTAGGAGTGGCACTGCAGTGTCACGCAGGATGGCCCTTCCAAAAAACCCTCCCCAAACAGCACATGACGCAAAGAAAAAAAGAGGCGCAATGAGGTAGCTGACTGTGTGAGTAAGATAAGCGACCCTAGTGGCCGACACAAACACCGGGCCCATCTAGGAGTGGCACTGCAGTGTCACGCAGGATGTCCCTTCCAAAAAAACCCTCCCCAAACAGCACATGACGCAAAGAAAAAAAGAGGCGCAATGAGGTAGCTGACTGTGTGAGTAAGATAAGCGACCCTAGTGGCCGACACAAACACCGGGCCCATCTAGGAGTGGCACTGCAGTGTCACGCAGGATGGCCCTTCCAAAAAACCCTCCCCAAACAGCACATGACGCAAAGAAAAAAAGAGGCGCAATGAGGTAGCTGACTGTGTGAGTAAGATAAGCGACCCTAGTGGCCGACACAAACACCGGGCCCATCTAGGAGTGGCACTGCAGTGTCACGCAGGATGTCCCTTCCAAAAAACCCTCCCCAAACAGCACATGACGCAAAGAAAAAAAGAGGCGCAATGAGGTAGCTGACTGTGTGAGTAAGATAAGCGACCCTAGTGGCCGACACAAACACCGGGCCCATCTAGAAGTGGCACTGCAGTGTCACGCAGGATGTCCCTTCCAAAAAACCCTCCCCAAACAGCACATGACGCAAAGAAAAAGAAAAGAAAAAAGAGGTGCAAGATGGAATTGTCCTTGGGCCCTCCCACCCACCCTTATGTTGTATAAACAAAACAGGACATGCACACTTTAACCAACCCATCATTTCAGTGACAGGGTCTGCCACACGACTGTGACTGATATGACGGGTTGGTTTGGACCCCCCCCCAAAAAAGAAGCAATTAATCTCTCCTTGCACAAACTGGCTCTACAGAGGCAAGATGTCCACCTCATCATCACCCTCCGATATATCACCGTGTACATCCCCCTCCTCACAGATTATCAATTCGTCCCCACTGGAATCCACCATCTCAGCTCCCTGTGTACTTTGTGGAGGCAATTGCTGCTGGTCAATGTCTCCGCGGAGGAATTGATTATAATTCATTTTAATGAACATCATCTTCTCCACATTTTCTGGATGTAACCTCGTACGCCGATTGCTGACAAGGTGAGCGGCGGCACTAAACACTCTTTCGGAGTACACACTTGTGGGAGGGCAACTTAGGTAGAATAAAGCCAGTTTGTGCAAGGGCCTCCAAATTGCCTCTTTTTCCTGCCAGTATAAGTACGGACTGTGTGACGTGCCTACTTGGATGCGGTCACTCATATAATCCTCCACCATTCTTTCAATGTTGAGAGAATCATATGCAGTGACAGTAGACGACATGTCCGTAATCGTTGTCAGGTCCTTCAGTCCGGACCAGATGTCAGCATCAGCAGTTGCTCCAGACTGCCCTGCATCACCGCCAGCGGGTGGGCTCGGAATTCTGAGCCTTTTCCTCGCACCCCCAGTTGCGGGAGAATGTGAAGGAGGAGATGTTGACAGGTCGCGTTCCGCTTGACTTGACAATTTTGTCACCAGCAGGTCTTTGCACCCCAGCAGACTTGTGTCTGCCGGAAAGAGAGATCCAAGGTAGGTTTTAAATCTAGGATCGAGCACGGTGGCCAAAATGTAGTGCTCTGATTTCAACAGATTGACCACCCGTGAATCCTTGTTAAGCGAATTAAGGGCTGCATCCACAAGTCCCACATGCCTAGCGGAATCGCTCCCTTTTAGCTCCTTCTTCAATGCCTCCAGCTTCTTCTGCAAAAGCCTGATGAGGGGAATGACCTGACTCAGGCTGGCAGTGTCTGAACTGACTTCACGTGTGGCAAGTTCAAAGGGCATCAGAACCTTGCACAACGTTGAAATCATTCTCCACTGCGCTTGAGACAGGTGCATTCCACCTCCTATATCGTGCTCAATTGTATAGGCTTGAATGGCTTTTGCTGCTCCTCCAACCTCTGAAGCATATAGAGGGTTGAATTCCACCTCGTTACCACTTCTTGCTTCAGATGATGGCAGGGCAGGTTCAGTAGTTTTTGGTGGTGCTCCAGTCTTCTGTACGTGGTGCCTGTACGCCGAAAGTGTCCCGCAATTCTTCTGGCCACCGACAGCATCTCTTGCACGCCCCTGTCGTTTTTTAAAAAATTCTGCACCACCAAATTCAAGGTATGTGCAAAACATGGGACGTGCTGGAATTTGCCCATATTTAATGCACACACAATATTGCTGGCGTTGTCCGATGCCACAAATCCACAGGAGAGTCCAATTGGGGTAAGCCATTCTGCGATGATCTTCCTCAGTTGCCGTAAGAGGTTTTCAGCTGTGTGCGTATTCTGGAAAGCGGTGATACAAAGCGTAGCCTGCCTAGGAAAGAGTTGGCGTTTGCGAGATGCTGCTACTGGTGCCGCCGCTGCTGTTCTTGCGGCGGGAGTCCATACATCTACCCAGTGGGCTTTCACAGTCATATAGTCCTGACCCTGCCCTGCTCCACTTGTCAACATGTCCGTGGTTAAGTGGACATTGGGTACAACTGCATTTTTTAGGACACTGGTGAGTCTTTTTCTGACGTCCGTGTACATTCTCGGTATCGCCTGCCTACAGAAGTGGAACCTAGATGGTATTTGGTAACGGGGGCACACTGCCTCAATAAATTGTCTAGTTCCCTGTGAACTAACGGCGGATACCGGATGCACGTCTAACACCAACATAGTTGTCAAGGACTCAGTTATCCGCTTTGCAACAGGATGACTGCTGTGATATTTCATCTTCCTCGCAAAGGACTGTTGGACAGTCAATTGCTTACTGGAAGTAGTACAAGTGGGCTTACGACTTCCCCTCTGGGATGACCATCGACTCCCAGCAGCAACAACAGCAGCGCCAGCAGCAGTAGGCGTTACACGCAAGGATGCATCGGAGGAATCCCAGGCAGGAGAGGACTCGTCAGAATTGCCAGTGACATGGCCTGCAGGACTATTGGCATTCCTGGGGAAGGAGGAAATTGACACTGAGGGAGTTGGTGGGGTGGTTTGCGTGAGCTTGGTTACAAGAGGAAGGGATTTACTGGTCAGTGGACTGCTTCCGCTGTCGGCCCAAGTTTTTGAACTTGTCACTGACTTATTATGAATGCGCTGCAGGTGACGTATAAGGGAGGATGTTCCGAGGTGGTTAACGTCCTTACCCCTACTTATTACAGCTTGACAAAGGGAACACACGGCTTGACACCTGTTGTCCGCATTTCTGGTGAAATACTTCCACACCGAAGAGGTGATTTTTTTGGTATTTTCACCAGGCATGTCAACGGCCCTATTCCTCCCACGGACAACAGGTGTCTCCCCGGGTGCCTGACTTAAACAAACCACCTCACCATCAGAATCCTCCTGGTCAATTTCCTCCCCAGCGCCAGCAACACCCATATCCTCCTCATCCTGGTGTACTTCAACACTGACATCTTCAATCTGACTATCAGGAACTGGACTGCGGGTGCTCCTTCCAGCACTTGCAGGGGGCGTGCAAATGGTGGAAGGCGCATGCTCTTCACGTCCAGTGTTGGGAAGGTCAGGCATCGCAACCGACACAATTGGACTCTCCTTGTGGATTTGGGATTTCGAAGAACGCACAGTTCTTTGCGGTGCTACTGCTTTTGCCAGCTTGAGTCTTTTCATTTTTCTAGCGAGAGGCTGAGTGCCTCCATCCTCATGTGAAGCTGAACCACTAGCCATGAACATAGGCCAGGGCCTCAGCCGTTCCTTGCCACTCCGTGTGGTAAATGGCATATTGGCAAGTTTACGCTTCTCCTCCGACAATTTTATTTTAGGTTTTGGAGTCCTTTTTTTTCTGATATTTGGTGTTTTGGATTTGACATGCTCTGTACTATGACATTGGGCATCGGCCTTGGCAGACGACGTTGCTGGCATTTCATCGTCTCGGCCATGACTAGTGGCAGCAGCTTCAGCACGAGGTGGAAGTGGATCTTGATCTTTCCCTAATTTTGGAACCTCAACATTTTTGTTCTCCATATTTTAATAGGCACAACTAAAAGGCACCTCAGGTAAACAATGGAGATGGATGGATACTAGTATACAATTATGGATGGACTGCCGAGTGCCGACACAGAGGTAGCTACAGCCGTGGACTACCGTACTGTGTCTGCTGCTGATATAGACTGGTTGATAAAGAGATGTAGTAGTAGTATGTATGTATAAAGAAGAAAGAAAAAAAAACCACGGGTAGGTGGTATACAATTATGGACGGACTGCCCAGTGCCGACACAGAGGTAGCTACAGCCGTGGACTACCGTACTGTACTGTGTCTGCTGCTAATATAGACTGGTTGATAAAGAGATGTAGTAGTAGTATGTATGTATAAAGAAGAAAGAAAAAAAAACCACGGGTAGGTGGTATACAATTATGGACGGACTGCCGAGTGCCGACACAGAGGTAGCTACAGCCGTGAACTACCGTACTGTGTCTGCTGCGACTGGATGATAAATAATGATATAAAAAATATATATATATCACTACTGCAGCCGGACAGGTATATATTATATAATGACGGACCTGCTGGACACTGTCTGTCAGCAGAATGAGTTTTTTATAGAATAAAAAAAAAAAACACCACACAAGTGAAGTCACACGACGAGTGTTTAACTTTTTCAGGCAATCACAATATAGTATAGTATACTACTAACTATACTGGTGGTCAGTGTGGTCAGGTCACTGGTCAGTCACACTGGCAGTGGCACTCCTGCAGCAAAAGTGTGCACTGTTTAATTTTAATAATAATATGTACTCCTGGCTCCTGCTATAACCTATAACTGGCACTGCAGTGCTCCCCAGTCTCCCCCACAATTATAAGATGTGTGAGCTGAGCACAGTCAGATATATACATAGATGATGCAGCACACTGGGCTGAGCAGTGCACACAGATATGGTATGTGACTGAGTCACTGTGTATCGTTTTTTTCAGGCAGAGAACGGATATATTAAATAAAACTGCACTGTCTGGTGGTCACTGTGGTCAGTCACTAGTAAACTCTGCACTCTCTACAGTTCTACAGTACTCCTAAGCTCCAGTAAATCAGGTCAATCTCTCTCTCTCTCTCTTCTAATCTAAATGGAGAGGACGCCAGCCACGTCCTCTCCCTATCAATCTCAATGCACGTGTGAAAATGGCGGCGACGCGCGGCTCCTTATATAGAATCCGAGTCTCGCGAGAATCCGACAGCGTCATGATGACGTTCGGGCGCGCTCGGGTTAACCGAGCAAGGCGGGAAGATCCGAGTCGCTCGGACCAGTGAAAAAAAACATGAAGTTCGTGCGGGTTAGGATTCAGAGAAACCGAACCCGCTCATCTCTATCAGACGCCGGTGATATTATTCTGCTTTCCAGCCAGAACTACCTGCATTGCCTGGTGTCTCCATTCTTGCTCCAGTTCATACCGAGAAGTCTGGTCTGCCTGTTCAAGTTATCCTGCCACAATCATCCTTGCCAGCTCATGTTCATGCCAGAACCATTTAGTTAAGTATCATGGACTTTTACTGTGATCTCTGGATCCTCTAGTATTCACTATTCGTGTCACATGTACTATGGACTTCCTCTGTGCCTGCATGCTTTTATGCTTTGTTATACAAATCCTGCAATCAGTTCCGTGGATTATAATACTCTGATTCTTTATTCAACTGTTTTATTACTCTGCTGCAATTCTCAGTCTGCAAACCCATTTACTCTTAGCTCACATTGTACCCTGGATTGTACTGTGATTCCTCTGCCATACCTCATTATACCACTGCTATAATAAATACTTAGTATTCCTGCACTTCTGTGGACATTCATTTCCGGCAACAGTGATTGTTATACATTCTAGTCCTGTAATCAAGTCCTGGCTCTTAGCTGTTATATTTCTCACCTGCTGTCCATAATCAGTGTAAGTGTGCTGCACTTTCCATTATTAAAGGGACAGTCCATATTCTGCTAATCTTTAATTCTGCTACAACGCACTCAAGTTATTACAGTATTCCCCAGTGTAACATTGGTTAACCATTTCCATGTCACATTGCATCTGCCAGTACCTCCAGTAGTGATTCTCTCCTTGTAATTCACCAGCTAAACATTTAGAGGCAGGTGAATCATAACAAATGGGGGGATATGTGATTGCTGATATCTGTGCCTGTATTCCCTATCGACTATGTGTGGCATTACCTGAAGGTTGTAGAAATGAAGATAAAGAACAATTATGGTAAATGCAGTGGTATTCTATGTCAGGTAAATGAACATTTGTCGGTTGAAGTCTTGTTCGGTATCTGTTGAATGCAGTCTTCTTTGGGCTTTTGCCAACGAGTGCGAGCAAAAGCTTTGTCAATGTCCATAGACTTACAAAAGTGTTGGGCTAGCGTAAATTTAAAATTTCTAGGGAAACTGGGGGTATATGGCATAGTTCATCAATTATCTGTGTACAAGGTTGTCAAAACTTCTTCTTTAATCCATCAGTTGTCTGTATACAGGCTCGTCAAATTCCTCGTCCAAGTGGGTCTTTTTACTTTGGAGAAAACGGAGAAACAGGTGAAAGAAACGGACCGTATAATCGCATTTTCATCACATCATTGTCTCTACCTTTGGGTCATAACTCAAATCCATTGGAATTACAATTTCCTCACTCCTTAGACTCATTACCCTGGTACTACGTTTGCACTTCATTAAAGCCTGACCGCATCTAAATATCAAGCCAATCGATATGACAACACCTAAGATACATAGAAGAAACTTCCCTACATCCATTATGACTCCTTGAGCCCATTCTCCTAAACCAGAGAACCAATTTTGCGGGTTCAACCATGACACCTAACCAGTCAGCTCATTACCCACAGCAGCAAGGGTGAGATTGTGTCTCCTGCGAAATTCCCACTTTAATTGGAGAATATCGTCCATCTTTTGGTCTATGACCTCGACCGGGTCCTCGGTACTATTCGTGATATATGTGAAGCATTTCACGCCGTACTGCGTTGCCAGTGTGACACAATATCCACCTGTCACTGCTGTGAGATAATTAAGAACCATTCTATGCTGAACCAGTTCTGTTTTGTAAGCTTGAAGTTCTCTTCCAGTATACCTAAACGTGTCATCATACATTTCTGTGATATTGTCTAACAAATTTGCAAGCGCAGATATATATCTATAGTTCATCACACCTCTAGCGGTGCGAGTGAAATCTAACGCAAGTAGAACCTGAATCCCGGTGGATTCATGGATCAGATCAGAGGCCGGATGCTCTGCCCTTACTGTCAGGTGCCTTTTAACTACGTGCTCGTAATGAGTGTGAGTATAAGGAGATTGGGCACCACGGTGTATATCTTTCATTTTGGCATGTGATACAGTCATTACCTCAGGCAGTACTTTTCCAATATAACACAATCCTTCAGAGTTTGGGGCAAGCCACTTATACGCCTTCCTCCCGCATATGAAATATGCATCATCGGGGAGAACATATGGGACGGAGTAGGACATAACCATTTTACACATCTTCCATGTGAAATCTCCTAACCCTAATTCTCCCATCTGTCTAGTACACGTATCTGTTTGTATGATATGTGCACAGTATCCTGGTGATACCTTTCCAACTCTCATGATACTATTTCCTAGGGTATACCTATATCGAAAAGATTTTCCACTACCGGCTATGTGGCGTATAAGTTCTGTATCTGTAGGCATTCTATCTGCTCTATATGAAAAGATCATGGTTTGGTTACTCCATGACACTTCCCAATTTCCCGGCTTTCGGGGATTGGAAATGTTAAAACATACGAGGGATCTATCCACATGATATTGGTGGAGCTTCAAACTAGGAGGACTGGAGTTATTAAACCTCCTGTCCACCGGTCTCCCACCCTTTAGCTCAAGTACCTCCCCTACCGTTAAAGGAAATGGTACTAGCCCTGATTTGCTATGACCTTGAGGTACTTGAGAGCATACCCAACAATCTGTCTGATTTAACACATTACCCACTAAGGAGTGATAGTCACTCAATGGATGCCGGTCCATGTGGATATTAAAACTGGATTGGCATTTCTTGATGCACCCATCCTCAACTACATTGTCACAGAGCCTACAGATACAGTTTTCTTCAGCTAACAATCCTTCACAATTCCTTCTATTGTCAATGCTATCGGATCGTTTTCTGATACTCGCCTTTACTTGTTGGTTAAGTTGTTCTTGGAAAACTACGCCTCCATCTTTGTCATCAGAACCCATTCCAGAACCTCTCTCGACCTCCATGGTACTCTCGCCGGAACAGACTGCTCTGGTCAACATCATGGTCAACAGGAAAATCCGGATCACAGTCTCTTGGGGCAAGTCCATCTTACAGGAGGAGAAAAAAAAAAAAGAAGAAATTTGTAATGGGGGTACAGAAAAACAGTTTGAGGGGGAGAGAAACTTGTTACGATAATTAGTTCTCTCGTCTTGTTGTTCTTCTTGTTCTGCTGTCATCTCAAAGGTGCTGTCTCTCGGTCTTCCAACCGAACATTCCGGTGATGCAATATTCCTTCCAAACCAGCGATCTTTCTGTAAGGGGCAAAAAATCTTGCATCACCATTTGTCCAACCGATGTGTGACATACCATCTTTAACACATGAAAACATGAGAAAGAAGGGAGAGAGGAGAAAAAAAAACAACAACAGAGAGAGAGCCGTTCATATATATATATCACATAAATCAACAATAAACAACAACAGGGAAAAAAAACATTTTTCAAACACTTTAAAACATTGTCAGATCATCAGGCTGTCATAACTACATGTCCAATGGTTTCCTTGCGCAGTCCCTCCCACCAGCGACTCCATACTCCACCCTCTGTATCTGGCCAGGATACATTGATGCGGATAGGTCATGCTGGGGTTTGGTAGACTTCTGCAAAGACCAAGCAGATATGCAATGTTTGAGTCCTACCAATAATCGTCAGAGGTGGGGAGAGAAAATAAACATTTCATAGATACCTTTACAACGTTTCACCCGGTCATTCCTGTGTCTTCAGGGAATGACCTCCCAACTTGTTAACTGTTACCTCAGGCTTACCATCAGTCCTAGTAATCACCTTTCCTGACTACATATCATGAGTGTGGGCCAAAATTCTTCCTATCTGATCCCTGGTTACAATTTGGTGTGTCCTAACTTTTGCTCATTTTCATGTCTAGGGGGTCTGACTTTATGTGGGCTGTTGCAGTTGCTGGCATAATGCCCTTCTCTTTTACAACGATAACAAATCCTTGAGTTCCTCCATGTGCCAATGGCATGGGGTTTTGGTTGATTTGATGTCTCCTCTAATGCTTGGATGCTCATCACCATCAACCGCTTTCCCTGTACCTACCTGATTCCTTGGATACCATGATTATGTCGTTGTCTAGGGAGTTGATATACCTTCTGTGAATCTTTGATCATACACTTAGATCTTTCCTAGGATCTGGGAAATCAGACATGATTGATCTCAATTCGGTCCGGGACCAGGGACAGCGCATTGCACTGTCCTTGACGGGAATGGTTCCCTGATCGTCAGTCTTCCCATTGGTGACTGTGATCACCCTGACAGGACTAAACTCAATTTCATCACCTTGTTTTGGTCTTACAATATGGGGTACATTTGTTTGTGCGTGATATAAAACGTATGTACCTGTGGAGACGACCTCACCTGACCCTCCGTTAGGGGGTTTGATTATTGCCTTTACCGATTTGGTCGTGTCCACCTGGATGTCTTGTGTGATGGCTGCTGGAAGAGGTGCCGACATCATGCTGAGCTCACTTTCTTGCTTGTATTCCTGAGGGAAGTTTAACATGGGGTGCAACTTGCATAGGTTAATAGTTGTACATTTAACAGTATTACAATTATCATTGTTATGTTTATTACAATTATTCTTATCATCTATAATACAGTTGCTAACGCTAAGTGCATTTTTCTTGTACAACATTGTGCCTTTCTCCGCAACCATAATCCTCTCCATTGCCATGTCTCTCCTCCCAAGATGAGGGTCAGATATGTCAGTTAACTCTCTTTGCATTTCACTTTCCTGTTGCTACAATTTTAAACAATCATAATGTTTGATCCGTCTCTTTACTGATTTAATGAGACCTATCCTTCTCCTTAGGTTCTGTAACACATCTGGGCTAAAGCTGCCTACTCTTGGGAACTTCTCCCCGTCATGTACAGTCATTCTTTCCCATTCATCACATAAAACTTCTGTGTGTGAACCGTATTTTTCACACATTACATACCTTGCCGACCCGATTGGTCGGTTTACTGAATCAACCCGAACCGAGGTTGATCGTCCCCTACCCGAACAACTGGCCCCCATAACTTGCAGGCGTTGCTTTCGCTACCTCTGACCTTCAAATCAGGGCCTTCAGCGAACCCTTACAAAAACCAGAATGTTCAAGATAGGCCAACGGTGGCGGTTTACCGAGTACCCCACTCACTCGCCCACGCCGACCAATACGACCTACACACTGCCCTAGTGCTGGCGTACTCGACCCAGGGCCCCTGCGACCTGAACCTCTATTTACTGGAACATGCGAGGGTTATCCGCAGAACACTTACTCTTTCCAGTAACTATTGGTTGCTGGATAGTTCCTGAGTGCCCAGCGAACTTCCCTTAAAATAAAAAGTTACACAAATCACGTTAGAATGTACAAATAGCGTTTATGACCCCTTTCGTACACAAATGGCACTGGGTCAGATTACTAACTAATGCACACAATTACGTGCGGTACAATCGTTCAGTACATAAGCAACTAATCTTATGTACGGAGCGACCAACGGAATCGAAAATTGCAGCTGCAAATTCCTTCAGCCAGAGCTTTATGGCCTATATGGGTTCCGCACCAACCCTTCCTGGTGTTGTGCTACTTGTCTCTATAGCGGACTTCTTTGTCTGCTGTAACTGGACCTCCTGGTCTTGTTATAAGACCTCCTGGTCTGCTGCTACAGTATGACCTCCTGGTCTGCTACACTCTAATGCTCAAATTTTATGTTTAACAAGGGATGCCTCCCTAGCCACCATGTACGTCACTTACATGCATGTACCTCACGAGAACTCGACTTCTTGTGGTTCAACCTCAAAAATTGTAGAACTTATATATGCAAACACTCACTCACCACATGTACACTTTACTTTTGTTACTCTTTCTATTTCTGCGCAGAAATTTCTTTCCTTTAGACCAGATGAGTTGTAAATTGGAGAAGGATCTATTAACTTAAATTTCGGACACTAAAATCGACTTGCGCTACTTATCGCGTTGCCACCTTTTCACCTGTTAAAAATAATACTATCGTGTGATTTGAGTTACGTGGGCGTACCCAGACGCTCCGTTGCGTAATATACGCTGCGTGCGTCAGCCTTTGGGTTGCGTACGCGAATCTCAGCCTTTTGTTAGAGACACGTGTACGCAAGACAGATATCCACCCTAACACAATTAACACGTTTATCAATGTAGGTGATCCTTGATCATCTACCGAGCACCACACAGATCTCTCCTTGTATCTTTAGTGTGCGTGCTTTACAATTTACCCCTTAATGTATTACTTTTACTCTTTAACTATAAAATAGCGACAAATCTTTCTTAGCACGTTATCAATGCAAATGGCAAACAGGAAGGTGAGATATGTGAAAGTACACAGATGAAAATGCAATTCTAAATTTAATCTAATAACATACATTAATGTAAGCACACGCATATAGATATTACATATAAGTACCAATCACTATTACTTATGATTGACTATGATATAGATTAAATAAATGCATAAAAAAACTCATTAAATGATGATTTCTTTTTGACAATGGATGGCTGATTCTTTCCTGAGTCAACTGAAAATCAGCCGCTTAGGGGAGAGAGAAAAAAAAATTGACCTTCCCAAAATAGCCGCTGCTCCTCCCCCTTTCACCTCCATGAGGGTCACACAAAATGGTGGACAGACCATGCTGCTTCTTGTCACAAAGAAAGTCATCATTCAAACTCCTAAAGTTATCATGCTATGCAGGGCGATTAAAAATAATTTTAAACCTATTTAAACAGACAAACCATCTAATCTGCGTGTGTAGTTGGCACCAAATAGAAATAAAAACTAGATTTACAAAGACAATAACGTACTGTTCTTACCTTCCAGTTCCGGATTCCTTCAGCACCCTTTACTAAGCGAAACAGACGCTTATCCAGACAGCACTACGAGGAATATGATCTCCCGCCCTTTGCTGATGGATAATGTCTGCTGGAATTACCTAGTATAGATATGTGAAGGACCGACGAGCCGCCAATTGATAAAGCTAAATATTTATCTTACTTAAAACCCTTTAAGAGGTCAAAGAACACAGTACGCTATTGGCGTATGAATTACCGTAAGGGTACTCACGTTGCGTAACAATCGCTCAGCCGTAGTCGAGATGCTCAAGCGTCACGTTCGCTTACGGCCAAGGGATCACAGGCAGGCACGCTATTGGCTGCCGACTAACGTAATTGATCGCTATTAGCGTAGCGGACGCTCGAGACCACGAGGAGATCACCAGCGGCGCAGACGCTCACAAAGTTAAACCTTTATAACTATACCATAAACAATGTATTGTGCAGTAAACCTTGTTGTAGTGGTAGAGAGTAAATACAACACAGTGTAACCTTATTAACTTAAAAGCTGTTCGAGCGTCTCCGACGCTTTGAGTATACTTAGAAATATAAGAAATACACAGATACCGGGCTTAGGGTCTAACGCCTTATATGAATGTTATTTGCAAAAGAATAAAACAATACAAGTCATACACTACCAATATAACATAGACTAACTAACCATATAACTACACATGAAATACAATAATGGTACAAAAATACTTTAAGAGGAAAAGAGAGAGAAAAGGGGAGAAGAGAGAGAGAGAGAGAGATATGGCTCACAATAACAATAAAGACAATATGGTTGCAGAGAAGCTTACACATGTGAGGAACAATCGCTGCGCAGTTAGTCAATGCTGAGAATCTTTGTGGAGAAAATACTTGAGCTTACCCATACTGGCTGTCCCTATATACACAACCCTACAATACCGCATGGGACAGAAGCTAGACTCCATTTTGGGAAACCTCCCATGATTCCAAAGACTGCAACACATGGTTGAAAGGGGGAGGGGAAAACACCCAGCAGCAGCCATTTTACACAAACCAACTAATCTTATTCCACATTCCAATCCAACTTCCTAGAACCATCTTATTCAATCTCACATTCCAAACAAACTTCCTAGAACCATCTTATTCAATTTCACATTCCAAACAAACTCAGTATCTCAATAACCAGAGCATATGGTAAGCTGGCTATGCGATATGAATCATTACAAGACCAGATCACAATGTAACCACACATATCAGCCTGCCATTGCTACAAGCACATGACTACAGTAACAAAAGGAAGTATGTTTTGACTTCAAACCTTCAGCAAGATGCATCATGTAAAACTACTATAATCTGTTATGAATCACCATCCATAAATGTATACCAGGAATGCTATGCTACAGATTGTCTACTGTTCCAATTCATTACAGACTTCATAGAGTATTATCACCAACACATAACAATCCCACAACTACACAAGACTCATTTACCTTTAGCCATTTGTATCTCCAAACCAACTAATCTATGCCAATCATTTCACAACTACTTTACCACAAACACATATTTAAAACTATTCTATGAAAATCAGCCATGAGATATTGAGATTATGATACTTAGCCTTTGTAAGGAGCCTGGTGATGATCCAGCCATGCTTGCTGAGTGCAAGGTAACTGTGTGAGTGAGTGAGTGAGTGAGCCCTGTGATCTCCAGTGGGTATATCATACCCTCATTCCAGCTGTGGGGGTGTGTCAACCACAGGAAGTGTGTCTTTCACAGTATGTGGGCTGTCTTGTATCAGTGGCCTTGGTTATGCAAAACGATGGGTGATGACCAACACATTCCTGTCTTGTGGGAAGCTATTGTTTGGCGAATACTGTCTCACTGTCCACTCTCAGTTGAGACAATGACATCTCAGCAATCATTCTTCTGGAGACAAATCCAGCCCCATTTCGTAAACACAGGTGTTGGCCCTCCTCATTGAGTCTCAAAGCTCAGTGTAATTAAAGGCTATTGTACTCCGTCTGCGGGAAAGATACTGATTCGGAATACAATTAATCTTCAATTACTATTCCTGTGCTTAAATATGCATAAGAACATGTGAAGCCCTCCCAACATGCAAACTATTGTTTGGGGAATCTCTAAGGTCAAAGAGCCATCTGTAATATACCGTACTTTGCTGAACTCAGGGGAATATTAACTTATAAAATACATTATTTTGATTAAAATATGCCGCGTGCACACACACATGAAGTGCATATATGGCAACGTGCAGCGTGATATTTTTCTGACTTTGACAGCAGGCACCCAGTGCTTGCAGTGTGACATTACCCTGGCACCCGAGTAATGGCACTGTTATATAAGGCAGGCACCCAGTGCTTGCAGTGTGATATTACCCTGGCACCCCAGTAATGGCACTGTAATATAAGGCAGGCACCCAGTGCTTGCAGTGTGATATTACCCTGGCACCCCAGTAATGGCACATCTATATAAGGCAGGCACCCAGTGCTTGCAGTGTGACATTACCCTACCACCCCAGTAATGACACTGTTATGTAAGGTAGGCACCCAGTGTTTGCAGTGTGATATTAACCTGGCACCCCAGTAATGGCACTGTTATATAAGACAGGCACCCAGTGCTTGCAGTGTGACATTACCCTGGCACCCCAGTAATGGCACTGTTATATAAGGCAGGCACCCAGTGCTTGCAGTGTGATATTACCCTGGCACCCCAGTAATGGCACTGTTATATAAGGCAGGCACCCAGTGCTTGCAGGGTGAAATTAAATTACCCTGGCACCCCAGTAATGGCACTGTTATATAAAGCAGGCACCCAGTGCTTGCAGTGTGATATTACCCTGGCACCCCAGTAATGGCACTGTTATATAAGGCAGGCAGCCAGTGCTTGCAGCGTGATATTACCCTGGAACCCCAGTAATGGCACTGTTTTGTAAGGCAGGCACCCAGTGCTTGCAGTGTGATATTATCCTGGCACCCCAGTAATGGCACTGTTAAATAAGGCAGGCACACAGTGCTTGCAGTGTGACATTACCCTGGCACCACAGTAATGGCACTGTTATATAAGGTAGGCACCCAGTGCTTGCAGTGTGATATTACCCTGGCACCCCAGTAATGGCACATCTATATAAGGCAGGCACCCAGTGCTTGCAGTGTGACATTACCCTACCACCCAAGTAATGACACTGTTATGTAAGGTAGGCACCCAGTGTTTGCAGTGTGATATTAACATGGCACCCCAGTAATGGCACTGTTATATAAGACAAGCACCCAGTGCTTGCAGTGTGACATTACCCTGGCACCCCAGTAATGGCACTGTTATATAAGGCAGGCACACAGTGCTTGCAGTGTGACATTACCCTGGCACCCCAGTAATGGCACTGTTATATGAGGCAGGCACCCAGTGCTTGCAGTGTGACATTACCCTGGCACCCCAGTAATGGCACTGTTATATAAGGCAGGCACCCAGTGCTTGCAGTGTGATATTACCCTGGCACCCCAGTAATGGCACTGTTATATGAGGCAGGCACCCAGTGCTTGCAGTGTGACATTACCCTGGCACCACAGTATTGACACTGTTATATAAGGCAGGCACCCAGTGTTTGCAGTGTGATATTAACCTGGCACCCCAGTAATGGCACTGTTATGTAAGGCAGGCACCCAGTGCTTGCAATGTGATTTTACCCTGGTACCCCAGTAATGGCACTGTTATATAAGGCAGGCACCCAGTGCTTGCAGTGTGACATTACCCTGGCACCCCAGTAATGGCACTGTTATATAAGGCAGGCACCCAGTGCTTGCAGTGTGATATTACCCTGGCACCCCATTAATGGCACTGTTATTTAAGGCAGGCACCCAGTGCTTGCAGTGTGACATTATCCTGGCATCCCAGTAATGGCACTGTTATATAAGGCAGGCACCCAGTGCTTGCAGTGTGATATTACCCTGGCACCCCAGTAATGGCACTGTTAAATAAGGCAGGCACACAGTGCTTGCAGTGTGACATTACCCTGGCACCACAGTAATGGCACTGTTATATTAGGTAGGCACCCAGTGCTTGCAGTGTGATATTACCCTGGCACCCCAGTAATGGCACATCTATATAAGGCAGGCACCCGGTGCTTGCAGTGTGACATTACCCTTCCACCCCAGTAATGACACTGTTATGTAAGGTAGGCACCCAGTGTTTGCAGTGTGACATTACCCTGGCACCCCAGTAATGGCACTGTTATATAAGGCAGGCACCCAGTGCTTGCAGTGTGATATTACCCTGGCACCCCAGTAATGGCACTGTTATATAAGGCAGGCACCCAGTGCTTGCAGTGTGACATTAAATTACCCTGGCACCCCAGTAATGGCACTGTTATATAAAGCAGGCACTCAGTGCTTGCAGTGTGATATTACCCTGGCACCCCAGTAATGGCACTGTTTTGTAAGGCAGGCACCCAGTGCTTGCAGTGTGACATTACCCTGGCACCCCAGTAATGGCACTGTTATATAAGGTAGGCACCCAGTGCTTGCAGTGTGATATTACCCTGGCACCCCAGTAATGGCACATCTATATAAGGCAGGCACCCAGTGCTTGCAGTGTGACATTACCCTACCACCCCAGTAAATACACTTTTATGTAAGGTAGGCACCCAGTGTTTGCAGTGTGATATTAACCTGGCACCCCTGTAATGGCACTGTTATATAAGGCAGGCACCCAGTGCTTGCAGTGTGACATTACTATTAGAGATGAGCGGGTTCGGTTTCTCTGAATCCGAACCCGCACGAACTTCATGTTTTTTTTCACGGGTCCGAGCGACTCGGATCTTCCCGCCTTGCTCGGTTAACCCGAGCGCGCCCGAACGTCATCATGACGCTGTCGGATTCTCGCGAGACTCGGATTCTATATAAGGAGCCGCGCGTCGCCGCCATTTTCACACGTGCATTGAGATTGATAGGGAGAGGACGTGGCTGGCGTCCTCTCCATTTAGATTAGGAGAGAGAGAGAGAGATTGACCTGAGGCTGATACTGTAGAAGAGAGTGCAGAGTTTAGTGACTGACCACAGTGACCACCAGCAGTGCAGTTGTTTTATTTAATATATCCGTTCTCTGCCTGAAAAAAACGGTACACACAGTGACTCAGTCACATACCATATCTGTGTGCACTGCTCAGCCCAGTGTGCTGCATGCCTGCATCATCTATGTATATATTATATATCTGACTGTGCTCAGCTCACACAGCTTATAATTGTGGGGGAGACTGGGGAGCACTGCAGTGCCAGTTATAGGTTATAGCAGGAGCCAGGAGTACAAGACAGTCACATACCATATCTGTGTGCACTGCTCAGCCCAGTGTGCTGCATCATCTATGTATATATTATATATCTGACTGTGCTCAGCTCACACAGCTTATAATTGTGGGGGAGACTGGGGAGCACTGCAGTGCCAGTTATAGGTTATAGCAGGAGCCAGGAGTACATATTATATTAAAATTAAACAGTGCACAGTTTTGCTGCAGGAGTGCCACTGCCAGTGTGACTGACCAGTGACCTGACCACACTGACCACCAGTATAGTTAGTAGTATACTATATTGTGATTGCCTGAAAAAGTTAAACACTCGTCGTGTGACTTCACTTGTGTGGTGTTTTTTTTTTTATTCTATAAAAAACTCATTCTGCTGACAGACAGTGTCCAGCAGGTCCGTCATTATATAATATATATACCTGTCCGGCTGCAGTAGTGATATATATATATTTTTTATATCATTATTTATCATCCAGTCGCAGCAGACACAGTACGGTAGTTCACGGCTGTAGCTACCTCTGTGTCGGCACTCGGCAGTCCATCCATAATTGTATACCACCTACCCGTGGTTTTTTTTTCTTTCTTCTTTATACATACATACTACTACATCTCTTTATCAACCAGTCTATATTAGCAGCAGACACAGTACAGTACGGTAGTTCACGGCTGTGGCTACCTCTGTGTCGGCACTCGGCAGTCCGTCCATAATTGTATACCACCTAACCGTGGTTTTTTTTTCTTTCTTCTTTATACATACATACTACGACATCTCTTTATCAACCAGTCTATATTAGCAGCAGACACAGTACAGTACGGTAGTTCACGGCTGTGGCTACCTCTGTGTCGGCACTCGGCAGTCCGTCCATAATTGTATACCACCTAACCGTGGTTTTTTTTTCTTTCTTCTTCATACATACATACTACGACATCTCTTTATCAACCAGTCTATATTAGCAGCAGACACAGTACAGTACGGTAGTTCACGGCTGTGGCTACCTCTGTGTCGGCACTCGGCAGTCCGTCCATAATTGTATACCACCTAACCGTGGTTTTTTTTTCTTTCTTCTTTATACATACATACTACGACATCTCTTTATCAACCAGTCTATATTAGCAGCAGACACAGTACAGTACGGTAGTTCACGGCTGTGGCTACCTCTGTGTCGGCACTCGGCAGTCCGTCCATAATTGTATACCACCTAACCGTGGTTTTTTTTTTCTTTCTTCTTCATACATACATACATACTACGACATCTCTTTATCAACCAGTCTATATTAGCAGCAGACACAGTACAGTACGGTAGTTCACGGCTGTGGCTACCTCTGTGTCGGCACTCGGCAGTCCGTCCATAATTGTATACCACCTACCCGTGGTTTTTTTTTCTTTCTTCTTCATACATACATACTACGACATCTCTTTATCAACCAGTCTATATTAGCAGCAGACACAGTACAGTACGGTAGTTCACGGCTGTGGCTACCTCTGTGTCGGCACTCGGCAGTCCGTCCATAATTGTATACCACCTAACCGTGGTTTTTTTTTCTTTCTTCTTCATACATACATACTACAACATCTCTTTATCAACCAGTCTATATTAGCAGCAGACACAGTACGGTAGTTCACGGCTGTAGCTACCTCTGTGTCGGCACTCGGCAGTCCGTCCATAATTGTATACTAGTATCCATCCATCTCCATTGTTTACCTGAGGTGCCTTTTAGTTGTGCCTATTAAAATATGGAGAACAAAAATGTTGAGGTTCCAAAATTAGGGAAAGATCAAGATCCACTTCCACCTCGTGCTGAAGCTGCTGCCACTAGTCATGGCCGAGACGATGAAATGCCAGCAACGTCGTCTGCCAAGGCCGATGCCCAATGTCATAGTACAGAGCATGTCAAATCCAAAACACCAAATATCAGTAAAAAAAGGACTCCAAAACCTAAAATAAAATTGTCGGAGGAGAAGCGTAAACTTGCCAATATGCCATTTACCACACGGAGTGGCAAGGAACGGCTGAGGCCCTGGCCTATGTTCATGGCTAGTGGTTCAGCTTCACATGAGGATGGAGGCACTCAGCCTCTCGCTAGAAAAATGAAAAGACTCAAGCTGGCAAAAGCAGTAGCACCGCAAAGAACTGTGCGTTCTTCGAAATCCCAAATCCACAAGGAGAGTCCAATTGTGTCGGTTGCGATGCCTGACCTTCCCAACACTGGACGTGAAGAGCATGCGCCTTCCACCATTTGCACGCCCCCTGCAAGTGCTGGAAGGAGCACCCGCAGTCCAGTTCCTGATAGTCAGATTGAAGATGTCAGTGTTGAAGTACACCAGGATGAGGAGGATATGGGTGTTGCTGGCGCTGGGGAGGAAATTGACCAGGAGGATTCTGATGGTGAGGTGGTTTGTTTAAGTCAGGCACCCGGGGAGACACCTGTTGTCCGTGGGAGGAATATGGCCGTTGACATGCCTGGTGAAAATACCAAAAAAATCAGCTCTTCGGTGTGGAAGTATTTCACCAGAAATGCGGACAACAGGTGTCAAGCCGTGTGTTCCCTTTGTCAAGCTGTAATAAGTAGGGGTAAGGACGTTAACCACCTCGGAACATCCTCCCTTATACGTCACCTGCAGCGCATTCATAATAAGTCAGTGACAAGTTCAAAAACTTGGGCCGACAGCGGAAGCAGTCCACTGACCAGTAAATCCCTTCCTCTTGTAACCAAGCTCACGCAAACCACCCCACCAACTCCCTCAGTGTCAATTTCCTCCTTCCCCAGGAATGCCAATAGTCCTGCAGGCAATGTCACTGGCAATTCTGACGAGTCCTCTCCTGCCTGGGATTCTTCCGATGCATCCTTGCGTGTAACGCCTACTGCTGCTGGCGCTGCTGTTGTTGCTGCTGGGAGTCGATGGTCATCCCAGAGGGGAAGTCGTAAGCCCACTTGTACTACTTCCAGTAAGCAATTGACTGTTCAACAGTCCTTTGCGAGGAAGATGAAATATCACAGCAGTCATCCTGCTGCAAAGCGGATAACTGAGGCCTTGACAACTATGTTGGTGTTAGACGTGCGTCCGGTATCCGCCGTTAGTTCACAGGGAACTAGACAATTTATTGAGGCAGTGTGCCCCCGTTACCAAATACCATCTAGGTTCCACTTCTTTAGGCAGGCGATACCGAGAATGTACAAGGACCTCAGAAAAAGACTCACCAGTGTCCTAAAAAATGCAGTTGTACCCAATGTCCACTTAACCACGGACATGTGGACAAGTGGAGCAGGGCAGGGTCAGGACTATATGACTGTGACAGCCCACTGGGTAGATGTATGGACTCCCGCCGCAAGAACAGCAGCGGCGGCACCAGTAGCAGCATCTCGCAAACGCCAACTCTTTCCTAGGCAGGCTACGCTTTGTATCACCGGTTTCCAGAATACGCACACAGCTGAAAACCTCTTACGGCATCTGAGGAAGATCATCGCGGAATGGCTTACCCCAATTGGACTCTCCTGTGGATTTGTGGCATCGGACAACGCCAGCAATATTGTGTGTGCATTAAATATGGGCAAATTCCAGCACGTCCCATGTTTTGCACATACCTTGAATTTGGTGGTGCAGAATTATTTAAAAAACGACAGGGGCGTGCAAGAGATGCTGTCGGTGGCCAGAAAAATTGCGGGACACTTTCGGCGTACAGGCACCACGTACAGAAGACTGGAGCACCACCAAAAACTACTGAACCTGCCCTGCCATCATCTGAAGCAAGAAGTGGTAACGAGGTGGAATTCAACCCTCTATATGCTTCAGAGGTTGGAGGAGCAGCAAAAGGCCATTCAAGCCTATACAATTGAGCACGATATAGGAGGTGGAATGCACCTGTCTCAAGCGCAGTGGAGAATGATTTCAACGTTGTGCAAGGTTCTGATGCCCTTTGAACTTGCCACACGTGAAGTCAGTTCAGACACTGCCAGCCTGAGTCAGGTCATTCCCCTCATCAGGCTTTTGCAGAAGAAGCTGGAGACATTGAAGGAGGAGCTAACACGGAGCAATTCCGCTAGGCATGTGGGACTTGTGGATGGAGCCCTTAATTCGCTTAACAAGGATTCACGGGTGGTCAATCTGTTGAAATCAGAGCACTACATTTTGGCCACCGTGCTCGATCCTAGATTTAAAGCCTACCTTGGATCTCTCTTTCCGGCAGACACAAGTCTGCTGGGGTTGAAAGACCTGCTGGTGAGAAAATTGTCAAGTCAAGCGGAACGCGACCTGTCAACATCTCCTCCTTCACATTCTCCCGCAACTGGGGGTGCGAGGAAAAGGCTCAGAATTCCGAGCCCACCCGCTGGCGGTGATGCAGGGCAGTCTGGAGCGACTGCTGATGCTGACATCTGGTCCGGACTGAAGGACCTGACAACGATTACGGACATGTCGTCTACTGTCACTGCATATGATTCTCTCACCATTGAAAGAATGGTGGAGGATTATATGAGTGACCGCATCCAAGTAGGCACGTCACACAGTCCATACTTATACTGGCAGGAAAAAGAGGCAATTTGAAGGCCATTGCACAAACTGGCTTTATTCTACCTAAGTTGCCCTCCCACAAGTGTGTACTCCGAAAGAGTGTTTAGTGCCGCCGCTCACCTTGTCAGCAATCGGCGTACGAGGTTACATCCAGAAAATGTGGAGAAGATGATGTTCATTAAAATGAATTATAATCAATTCCTCCGCGGAGACATTGACCAGCAGCAATTGCCTCCACAAAGTACACAGGGAGCTGAGATGGTGGATTCCAGTGGGGACGAATTGATAATCTGTGAGGAGGGGGATGTACACGGTGATATATCGGAGGATGATGATGAGGTGGACATCTTGCCTCTGTAGAGCCAGTTTGTGCAAGGAGAGATTAATTGCTTCTTTTTTGGTGGGGGGCCAAACCAACCCGTCATATCAGTCACAGTCGTGTGGCAGACCCTGTCACTGAAATGATGGGTTGGTTAAAGTGTGCATGTCCTGTTTTGTTTATACAACATAAGGGTGGGTGGGAGGGCCCAAGGACAATTCCATCTTGCACCTCTTTTTTCTTTTCTTTTTCTTTGCGTCATGTGCTGTTTGGGGAGGGTTTTTTGGAAGGGACATCCTGCGTGACACTGCAGTGCCACTCCTAAATGGGCCCGGTGTTTGTGTCGGCCACTAGGGTCGCTAATCTTGCTCACACAGTCAGCTACCTCATTGCGCCTCTTTTTTTCTTTGCGTCATGTGCTGATTGGGGAGGGTTTTTTGGAAGGGACATCCTGCGTGACACTGCAGTGCCACTCCTAAATGGGCCCGGTGTTTGTGTCGGCCACTAGGGTCGCTAATCTTACTCACACAGTCAGCTACCTCATTGCGCCTCTTTTTTTCTTTGCGTCATGTGCTGATTGGGGAGGGTTTTTTGGAAGGGACATCCTGCGTGACACTGCAGTGCCACTCCTAAATGGGCCCGGTGTTTGTGTCGGCCACTAGGGTCGCTAATCTTACTCACACAGTCAGCTACCTCATTGCGCCTCTTTTTTTCTTTGCGTCATGTGCTGATTGGGGAGGGTTTTTTGGAAGGGACATCCTGCGTGACACTGCAGTGCCACTCCTAAATGGGCCCGGTGTTTGTGTCGGCCACTAGGGTCGCTAATCTTACTCACACAGTCAGCTACCTCATTGCGCCTCTTTTTTTCTTTGCGTCATGTGCTGATTGGGGAGGGTTTTTTGGAAGGGACATCCTGCGTGACACTGCAGTGCCACTCCTAAATGGGCCCGGTGTTTGTGTCGGCCACTAGGGTCGCTTATCTTACTCACACAGTCAGCTACCTCATTGCGCCTCTTTTTTTCTTTGCGTCATGTGCTGATTGGGGAGGGTTTTTTGGAAGGGACATCCTGCGTGACACTGCAGTGCCACTCCTAGATGGGCCAGGTGTTTGTGTCGGCCACTAGTGTCGCTTAGCTTAGTCATCCAGCGACCTTGGTGCAAATTTTAGGACTAAAAATAATATTGTGAGGTGTGAGGTATTCAGAATAGACTGAAAATGAGTGGAAATTATGGTTTTTGAGGTTAATAATAATATGGGATCAAAATGACCCCCAAATTTTATGATTTAAGCTGTTTTTTAGTGTTTTTTTAAAAAAACACCCGAATCCAAAACACACCCGAATCCGACAAAAAAATTTCGGTGAGGTTTTGCCAAAACGCGGTCGAACCCAAAACACGGCCGCGGAACCGAACCCAAAACCAAAACACAAAACCCGAAAAATTTCAGGCGCTCATCTCTAATTACTATGGCACCCCAGTAATGGCACTGTTATATAAGGCAGGCACCCAGTGCTTGCAGTGTGACATTACCCTGGCACCCCAGTAATGGCGCTGTTATATGAGCCAGGCACCCAGTGCTTGCAATATGATTTTACCCTGGTACCCCAGTAATGGCACTGTTGGCACCCCAGTTATATAAGGCAGGCACCCAGTGCTTGCAGTGTGACATTACCCTGGCACCCCAGTAATGGCACTGTTATATAAGGCAGGCACCCAGTGCTTGCAGTGTGATATTACCCTGGCACCCCAGTAATGGCACTGTTATATAAGGCAGGCACCCAGTGCTTGCAGTGTGACATTATCCTGGCATCCCAGTAATGGCACTGTTATATAAGGCAGGCACCCAGTGCTTGCAGTGTGATATTACCCTGGCACCCCAGTAATGGCACTGTTAAATAAGGCAGGCACACAGTGCTTGCAGTGTGACATTACCCTGGCACCACAGTAATGGCACTGTTATATAAGGTAGGCACCCAGTGCTTGCAGTGTGATATTACCCTGGCACCCCAGTAATGGCACATCTATATAAGGCAGGCACCCAGTGCTTGCAGTGTGACATTACCCTACCACCCCAGTAATGACACTGTTATGTAAGGCAGGCACCCAGTGCTTGCAGTGTGACATTACTCTGGCACCCCAGTAATGGCACTGTTATATAAGGCAGGCACCCAGTGCTTGCAGTGTGACATTACCCTGGCACCCCAGTAATGGCGCTGTTATATGAGCCAGGTACACAGTGCTTGCAGTGTGATATTATCCTGGCATCCCAGTAATGGCACTGTTATATAAGGCAGGCACGCAGTGCTTGCAGTGTGATATTACCCTGGCACCCCAGTAATGGCACTGTTAAATAAGGCAGGCACCCAGTGCTTGCAGTGTGACATTACCCTACCACCCCAGTAATGACACTGTTATGTAAAGTAGGCACCCAGTGTTTGCAGTGTGATATTAACCTGGCACCCCAGTAATGGCACTGTTATATAAGACAAGCACCCAGTGCTTGCAGTGTGACATTACCCTGGCACCCCAGTAATGGCACTGTTATATAAGGCAGGCACCCAGTGCTTGCAGTGTGATATTACCCTGGCACCCCAGTAATGGCACTGTTATATAAGGCAGGCACCCAGTGCTTGCAGTGTGACATTAAATTACCCTGGCACCCCAGTAATGGCACTGTTATATAAAGCAGGCACCCAGTGCTTGCAGTGTGATATTACCCTGGCACCCCAGTAATGGCACTATTATATAAGGCAGGCAGCCAGTGCTTGCAGTGTGATATTACCCTGGCGCCCCAGTAATGGCACTGTTTTGTAAGGCAGGCACCCAGTGCTTGCAGTGGGACATTACCCTGGCACCCCAGTAATGGCACTGTTATATAAGGTAGGCACCCAGTGCTTGCAGTGTGATATTACCCTGGCACCCCAGTAATGGCACATCTATATAAGGCAGGCACCCAGTGCTTGCAGTGTGACATTACCCTACCACCCCAGTAATGACACTTTTATGTAAGGTAGGCACCCAGTGTTTGCAGTGTGATATTAACCTGGCACCCCTGTAATGGCACTGTTATATAAGGCAGGCACCCAGTGCTTGCAGTGTGACATTACTCTGGCACCCCAGTAATGGCACTGTTATATAAGGCAGGCACCCAGTGCTTGCAGTGTGACATTACCCTGGCACCCCAGTAATGGCGCTGTTATATGATCCAGGTACACAGTGCTTGCAGTGTGATATTACCCTGGCACCCCAGTAATGGCAATGTTATATAAGGCAGGCAGCCAGTGCTTGCAGTGTGAAATCACCCTGGCACCCCAGTAATGGCACTGTTATATAAGGCAGGCACCCAGTGCTTGCAGTGTGACATTATCCTTGCACCCCAGTAATGGCACTGTTATATAAGGCAGGCACCCAGTGCTTGCAGTGTGACATTATCCTTGCACCCCAGTAATGGCACTGTTATATAAGGCAGGCACCCAGTACTTGCAGTGTGACATTATCCTTGCACCCAGTAATGGCACTGTTATATAAGGCAGGCACCCAGTGCTTGCAGTGTGACATTACCCTGTCAACCCAGTAATTGCACTGTTATATAAGGCAGGCACCCAGTGCTTGCAGTGTGACATTACCCTGGCACCCCAGTAATGGCACTGTTATATAAGGCAGGCGCCCAGTGCTTGCAGTGTGACATTACCCTGTCAACCCAGTAATTGCACTGTTATATAAGGCAGGCACCCAGTGCTTGCAGTGTGACATTACCCTGGCACCCCAGTAATGGCACTGTTATATAAGGCAGGCACCCAGTACTTGCAGTGTGACATTATCCTTGCACCCAGTAATGGCACTGTTATATAAGGCAGGCACCCAGTGCTTGCAGTGTGACATTACCCTGTCAACCCAGTAATTGCACTGTTATATAAGGCAGGCACCCAGTGCTTGCAGTGTGACATTACCCTGGCACCCCAGTAATGGCACTGTTATATAAGGCAGGCACCCAGTGCTTGCAGTGTGACATTACCCTGGAACCCCAGTAATGGCACTGTTATATAAGGCAGGCACCCAGTGCTTGCAGTGTGACATTACCCTGGCACCCCAGTAATGGCACTGTTATATAAGGCAGGCATCCATTGCTTGCAGTGTGATATCACCCTGACACCCCAGTAATGGCACTGTTATATAAAGCATGCACCCAGTGCTTGCAGTGTGATATTACCCTGGCACCCCAGTAATGGCACTGTTATATAAGGCAGGCACCCAGTGCTTGCAGTGTGACATTACCCTGGCACCCCAGTAATGGCCACTGTTATATAAGGCAGGCACCCAGTGCTTGCAGTGTGATATTACCCTGGCACCCCAGTAATGGCACTTTTATATAAGGCAGGCACCCAGTGCTTGCAGTGTGAAATCACCATGGCACCCCAGAAATGGCACTGTTATATAAGGCAGGCACCCAGTGCTTGCAGTGTGATATTACCACGGCACCCCAGTAATGGCACTGTTATATAAGGCAGGCACCCAGTGCTTGCAGTGTGATATTACCCTTGCACCAAAGTAATGGCACTGTTATATAAGGTAGGCACCCAGTGCTTGCTGTGTGACATTACCCTGGCACCCCAGTAATGGCACTGTTATATAATGCAGGCACCCAGTGCTTGCAGTGTTACATTACCCTGGCACCCCAGTAATGGCACTGTTATATAAGGCAGGCACCCAGTGCTTGCAGTGTGACATTACCCTGGCACCCCAGTAATGGCACTGTTATATAATGCAGGGACCCAGTGCTTGCAGTGTGACATTACCCTGGCACCCCAGTAATGTCACTGTTATATAAGGCAGGCACCCAGTGCTTGCAATGTGATTTTACCCTGGTACCCCAGTAGTGGCACTGTTATATAAGGCAGGCACCCAGTGCTTGCAGTGTGACATTACCCTGGCACCCCAGTAATGCCACTGTTATATAAGGCAGGCAACCAGTGCTTGCAGTGTGAGAATATCCTGGCACCCCAGTAATGGCACTGTTATATAAGGCAGGCACCCAGTGCTTGCAGTGTGATATTACCCTGGCACCCCAGTAATGGCAGTGTTATATAAGGCAGGCACCCAATGCTTGCAGTGTGATATTACCCTGGCACCCCAGTAATGGCAATGTTATATAAGACAGGCACACAGTGCTTGCAGTGTGATATTACCTTGGCACCCCAGTAATGGCACTGATATATAAGGCAGACACCCAGTGCTTGCAGTGTGATATTACCCTGGCACCCCAGTAATGGCACTGTTATATAAGGCAGACACCCAGTGCTTGCAGTGTGAGAATACCCTGGCACCCCAGTAATGGCACTGTTATATAAGGCAGGCACCAAGTGCTTGCAGTGTGATTTTACCCTGGCACCCCAGTAATGGCACTGTTATATGAGGCAGGCACCCAGTGCTTGCAGTGTGAAATCACCCTGGCACCCCAGTAATGCCACTGTTATATAAGGCAGGCACCCAGTGCTTGCAGTGTGATATTACCCTGGCACCCCAGTAATGCCACTGTTATATAATGCAGGCACCCAGTGCTTGCAGTGTGTCATTACCCTGGCACCCCAGTAATGGCACATCTATATAAGGCAGGCACCCAGTGCTTGCAGTGTGACATTACCCTACCACCCCAGTAATGACACTTTTATGTAAGGTAGGCACCCAGTGTTTGCAGTGTGATATTAACCTGGCACCCCAGTAATGGCACTGTTATATAAGGCAGGCACCCAGTGCTTGCAATGTGATTTTACCCTGGTACCCCAGTAATGGCACTGTTATATAAGGCAGGCACCCAGTGCTTGCAGTGTGACATTACCCTGGCACCCCAGTAATGGCAATGTTATATAAGGCAGGCACCCAGTGCTTGCAGTGTGATATTACCCTTGCACCCCAGTAATGTAACTGTTATATAAGGCAGGTACGCAGTGCTTGCAGTGTGAGAATACCCTGGCACCCCAGTAATGGCACTGTTATATAAGGCAGGTACCCAGTGCTTGCAGTGTGACATTACCCTGGCACCCCAGTAATGGCACTGTTATATAAGGCAGGCACCCAGTGCTTGCAGTGTGATATTACCCTGGCACCCCAGTAATGGCACTGTTATATAAGGCAGGCACACAGTGCTTGCAGTGTGACATTACCCTGGCACCCCAGTAATGGCACTGTTATATGAGGCAGGCACCCAGTGCTTGCAGTGTGATATTACCCTGGCACCCCAGTAATGGCACTGTTATATAAGGCAGGCACCCAGTGCTTGCAGTGTGACATTACGCTGGCACCCCAGTAATGGCACTGTTATATAAGGCAGGCACCCAGTGCTTGCAGTGTGACATTACCCTGGCACCCCAGTAATGGCAGTGTTATATAAGGCAGGCACCTAATGCTTGCAGTGTGATATTACCCTGGCACCCCAGTAATGGCAATGTTATATAAGACAGGCACCCAGTGCTTGCAGTGTGATATTACCTTGGCACCCCAGTATTGGCACTGTTATATAAGGCAGACACCCAGTGCTTGCAGTGTGATATTACCCTGGCACCCCAGTAATGGCACTGTTATATAAGGCAGGCACCCAGTGCTTGCAGTGTGATATTACCCTGGCACCCCAGTAATGGCACTGTTATATAAGGTAGGCAGCCAGTGCTTGCAGTGTGATATTACCCTGGTACCCCAGTAATAAAACTGTTATATAAGGCAGGCACCCAGTGCTTGCAGTGTGACAATACCCTGGCACCCCAGTAATGGCACTGTTATATAACGCAGGCACCCAGTGCTTGCAGTGTGACATTACCCTGGCACCCCAGTAATGGCACTGTTATATAAGGCAGGCACCCAGTGCTTGCAGTGTGATATTACCCTGGCACCCCAGTAATGGCACTGTTATATAAGGTAGGCAGCCAGTGCTTGCAGTGTGATATTACCCTGGCACCCCAGTAATAAAACTGTTATATAAGGCAGGCACCCAGTGCTTGCAGTGTGACAATACCCTGGCACCCCAGTAATGGCACTGTTACATAAGGCAGGCACCCAGTGCTTGCAGTGTGATATTACCCTGGCACCCCAGTAATGGCACTGTTATATAAGGCAGGCAGCCAGTGCTTGCAGTGTGATATTACCCTGGCACCCCAGTAATAAAACTGTTATATAAGGCAGGCACCCAGTGCTTGCAGTGTGACATTACCCTGGCACCCCAATAATGACACTGTTATATGAGGCAGGCACCCATTGCTTGCAGTGTGAAATCACCCTGGCACCCTTGTAATGGCACTGTTATATAAGGCAGGCACCCAGTGCTTGCAGTGTGATATTACCCTGGCACCCCAGTAATGCCACTGTTATATAAGGCAGGCACCCAGTGCTTGCAGTGTGAGAATACCCTGGCACCCCAGTAATGGCACTGTAATATAAGGCAGGCACCCAGTGCTTGCAGTGTGATATTACCCTGGCACCCCAGTAATGGCACTGTTATATAAGGCAGGCACCCAATGCTTGCAGTGTGATATTACCCTGGCACCCCAGTAATGGCAATGTTATATAAGGCAGGCACCCAGTGCTTGCAGTGTGATATTACCCTGGCACCCCAGTAATGGCACTGTTATATAAGGCAGGTACCCAGTGCTTGCAGTGTGATATTACCCTGGCACCCCAGTAATGGCACTGTTATATAAGGTAGTCACCCAGTGCTTGCAGTGTGATATTAACCTGGCACCCCAGCAATGTCACTGTTATACAAGGCAGGCACCCAGTGCTTGCAATGTGATATCACCCTGACACCCCAGTAATGGCACTGTTAAATAATGCATGCACCCAGTGCTTGCAGTGTGATATAACCCTGGCACCCCAGTAATGGCACTGTTATATAAGGCAGGCACCCAGTGCTTACAGTGTGATATTACCCTGGCACACCAGCAATGGCACTGTTATACAAGACAGGCACCCAGTGCTTGCAGTGTGACATTACCCTGGCACCCCAGTAATGGCACTGTTATATAAGGCAGGCACCAAGTGCTTGCAGTGTGAAATTACACTGGCACCCCAGTAATGGCACTGTTATATAAGGCAGACACCCAGTGCTTGCAGTGTGAGAATACCCTGGCACCCCAGTAATGGCACTGTTATATAAGGCAGGCACCCAGTGCTTGCAGTGTGATATTACCCTGGCACCCCAGTAATGGCACTGTTATATGAGGCAGGCACCCAGTGCTTGCAGTGTGAAATCACCCTGGCACCCCAGTAATGGCACTGTTATATAAGGCAGGCACCCAGTGCTTGCAGTGTGATATTACCCTGGCACCCCAGTAATGGCACTGTTATATAAGGCAGGTACCCAGTGCTTGCAGTGTGATATTACCCTGGCACCCCAGTAATGTCACTGTTATACAAGGCAGGCACCCAGTGCTTGCAGTGTGACATTACCCTGGCACCCCAGTAATGGCACTGTTATATAAGGCAGGCACCAAGTGCTTGCAGTGTGAAATTACCCTGGCACCCCAGTAATGGCACTGTTATATAAGGCAGGCACCCAGTGCTTACAGTGTGATATTACCCTGGCACACCAGCAATGGCACTGTTATACAAGACAGGCACCCAGTGCTTGCAGTGTGACATTACCCTGGCACCCCAGTAATGGCACTGTTATATAAGGCAGGCACCAAGTGCTTGCAGTGTGAAATTACACTGGCACCCCAGTAATGGCACTGTTATATAAGGCAGACACCCAGTGCTTGCAGTGTGATATTACCCTGGCACCCCAGTAATGGCACTGTTATATAAGGCAGACACCCAGTGCTTGCAGTTTGAGAATACCCTGTGAAGGGTTAGCTCTTCTGTCTTTGTAAATATTACTTTTTATATGATCAATTTCCTTATAATAAGTATAGTGTAAAAGTGAATATTTCTACCTCCCTAATGAAGGGTTAAACATGCTATATGAATTGTTATGTGTTTGAATAGACACGTACGCACTCTCTACAAGATGCCTTTGTCTGTTCATATAATATAAGGCTTGTGTGTGTCTTATCTTCAAGGACAATTACATACCAGATCAAAACTGTTACTTCTGTGTGTTACTAAAATATCCTGCATGTAATGTCGTATGCTACTTCTATTTATCCAATCATATGCTTGCACATATTGTATACACCCATGTTTCTTTTCTATATAGTACTCTGTAATTTATTAAATAAACAGTGTGAATTCTTACTGCTTGTGTTGTGCATGTACCTTGTGGCTAAGAGTTTACACTCCAGACGTCTAAGAGGCCATCACATCGAGGGTTAAGGTATAAGGGCAAATCCTTTCACCCTGGCACCCCAGTAATGGCACTGTTATATAAGGCAGGCACCCAGTGCTTGCAGTGTGATATTACCCTGGCACCCCAGTAATGGCACTGTTATATGAGGCAGGCACCCAGTGCTTGCAGTGTGAAATCACCCTGGCACCCCAGTAATGGCACTGTTATGTAAGGTAGGCACCCAGTGTTTGAAGTGAGATATTAACCTGGCACCCCAGTAATGGCACTGTTATATAAGGCAGGCACCCAGTGCTTGCAGTGTGACATTACCCTGGCACCCCAGTAATGGCACTGTTATATGAGGCAGGCACCCAGTGCTTGCAATGTGACATTACCCTGGCACCCCAGTAATGGCACTGTTATATAAGGCAGGCACCCAGTGCTTGCAGTGTGATATTACCCTGGCACCCCAGTAATGGCACTGTTATATGAGGCAGGCACCCAGTGCTTGCAGTGTGACATTACCCTGGCACCACAGTATTGACACTGTTATATAAGGCAGGCACCCAGTGTTTGCAGTGTGATATTAACCTGGCACCCCAGTAATGGCACTGTTATATAAGGCAGGCACCCAGTGCTTGCAATGTGATTTTACCCTGGTACCCCAGTAATGGCACTGTTATATAAGACAGGCACCCAGTGCTTGCAGTGTGATATTACCCTGGCACCCCAGTAATGGCACTGTTATATAAGGCAGACACCCAGTGCTTGCAGTTTGAGAATACCCTGTGAAGGGTTAGCTCTTCTGTCTTTGTAAATATTACTTTTTATATGATCAATTTCCTTATAATAAGTATAGTGTAAAAGTGAATATTTCTACCTCCCTAATGAAGGGTTAAACATGCTATATGAATTGTTATGTGTTTGAATAGACACGTACGCACTCTCTACAAGATGCCTTTGTCTGTTCATATAATATAAGGCTTGTGTGTGTCTTATCTTCAAGGACAATTACATACCAGATCAAAACTGTTACTTCTGTGTGTTACTAAAATATCCTGCATGTAATGTCGTATGCTACTTCTATTTATCCAATCATATGCTTGCACATATTGTATACACCCATGTTTCTTTTCTATATAGTACTCTGTAATTTATTAAATAAACAGTGTGAATTCTTACTGCTTGTGTTGTGCATGTACCTTGTGGCTAAGAGTTTACACTCCAGACGTCTAAGAGGCCATCACATCGAGGGTTAAGGTATAAGGGCAAATCCTTTCACCCTGGCACCCCAGTAATGGCACTGTTATATAAGGCAGGCACCCAGTGCTTGCAGTGTGATATTACCCTGGCACCCCAGTAATGGCACTGTTATATGAGGCAGGCACCCAGTGCTTGCAGTGTGAAATCACCCTGGCACCCCAGTAATGGCACTGTTATGTAAGGTAGGCACCCAGTGTTTGAAGTGAGATATTAACCTGGCACCCCAGTAATGGCACTGTTATATAAGGCAGGCACCCAGTGCTTGCAGTGTGACATTACCCTGGCACCCCAGTAATGGCACTGTTATATGAGGCAGGCACCCAGTGCTTGCAATGTGACATTACCCTGGCACCCCAGTAATGGCACTGTTATATAAGGCAGGCACCCAGTGCTTGCAGTGTGATATTACCCTGGCACCCCAGTAATGGCACTGTTATATGAGGCAGGCACCCAGTGCTTGCAGTGTGACATTACCCTGGCACCACAGTATTGACACTGTTATATAAGGCAGGCACCCAGTGTTTGCAGTGTGATATTAACCTGGCACCCCAGTAATGGCACTGTTATATAAGGCAGGCACCCAGTGCTTGCAATGTGATTTTACCCTGGTACCCCAGTAATGGCACTGTTATATAAGACAGGCACCCAGTGCTTGCAGTGTGATATTACCCTGGCACCCCAGTAATGGCACTGTTATATAAGGCAGGCACCCAGTGCTTGCAGTGTGACATTACCCTGGCACCCCAGTAATGGCACTGTTATATAAGGCAGGCACCCAGTGCTTGCAGTGTGATATTACCCTTGCACCCCAGTAATGGCACTGTTATATAAGGCAGGCACCCAGTGCTTGCAGTGTGATATTACCCTTGCACCCCAGTAATGTAACTGTTATATAAGGCAGGCACCCAGTGCTTGCAGTGTGATATTACCCTTGCACCCCAGTAATGTAACTGTTATATAAGGCAGGTACGCAGTGCTTGCAGTGTGATATTACCCTGGCACCCCAGTAATGGCAATGTTATATAAGGCAGGCACCCAGTGCTTGCAGTGTGATATTACCCTTGCACCCCAGTAATGTAACTGTTATATAAGGCAGGTACGCAGTGCTTGCAGTGTGACATTACCCTGGCACCCCAGTAATGGCACTGTTACATTCGCAGGCACCAATGCTTGCAGTGTGATATTACCCTGGCACCCCAGTAATGGCACTGTTATATAAGGCATGCACCCAGTGCTTGCAGTGTGATATTACCCTGGCACCCCAGTAATGGCACTGTTATATAAGGCAGGCACCCAGTGCTTACAGTGTGACATTACCCTGGCACCCCAGTAATGGCACTGTTATATAAGGCAGGCACCCAGTGCCTGCAGTGTGATATTACCCCGGCACCCCAGTAATGGCATTGTTATATAAGGCAGGCACCCAGTGCTTGCAGTGTGACATTACCCTGGCACCCCAGTAATGGCACTTTTATAAAAGGCATGCACCCAGTGCTTGCAGTGTGATATCACCCTGGCACCCCAGTAATGGAACTGTTATATAAGGCATGCACCCAGTGCTTGCAGTGTGATATTACCCTGGCACCCCAGTAATGGCACTGTTATATAAGGCAGGCACCCAGTGCTTGCAGTGTGACATTACCCTGGCACCCCAGTAATGGCACTGTTATATAAGGCAGGCACCCAGTGCTTGCAGTGTGACATTACCCTGGCACCCCAGTAATGGCACTTTTATATAAGGCAGGCACCCAGTGCTTGCAGTGTGTAATCACCATGGCACCCCAGAAATGGCACTGTTATATAAGGCAGGCACCCAGTGCTTGCAGTGTGATATTACCCTGGCACCCCAGTAATGTCACTGTTATATGAGGCAGGCACCCAGTGCTTGCAGTGTGAAATCACCCTGGCACACCAGTAATGGCACTGTTATATAAGGCAGGCACCCAGTGCTTGCAGTGTGATATTACCCTGGCACCCCAGTAATGCCACTGTTATATAAGGCAGGCACCCAGTGCTTGCAGTGTGACATTACCCTGGCACCCCAGTAATGGCACTGTTATATGAGGCAGGCAGCCAGTGCTTGCAGTGTGACATTACCCTGGCACCCCACCCAGTAATGGCACTGTTATATAAGGCATGCACCCAGTGCTTGCAGTGTGATATTACCCTGGCACCCCAGTAATGGCACTGTTATATAAGGCAGGCACCCAGTGCTTGTAGTGTGAAATCACCCTGACACCCCAGTAATGGCACTGTTATATAAGGCATGCACCCAGTGCTTGCAATGTGATATCACCCTGGCACCCCAGTAATGGCACTGTTATATAAGGCATGCACCCAGTGCTTGCAGTGTGATATTACCCTGGCACCCCAGTAATGGCACTGTTATATAAGGCAGGCACCCAGTGCTTGCAGTGTGACATTACCCTGGCACCCCAGTAATGGCACTGTTATATAAGGCAGACGCCCAGTGCTTGCAGTGTGACATTATCCTGGCACCCCAGTAATGGCACTGTTATATAAGGCAGACACCCAGTGCTTGCAGTGTGAAATCACCATGGCACCCCAGTAATGGCACTATTATATAAGGCAGTCACCCAGTGCCTGCAGTGTGATATTACCCCGGCACCCCAGTAATGGCACTGTTATATAAGGCAGGCACCCAGTGCTTGCAGTGTGATATTACCCTGGCACCCCAGTAATGGCACTGTTATATAAGGCAGGCACCCATTGCTTGTAGTGTGAAATCACCCTGACACCCCAGTAATGGCACTGTTATATAAGGCATGCACCCATTGCTTGCAATGTGATATCACCCTGGCACCCCAGTAATGGCAATGTTATATAAGACAGGCACCCAGTGCTTGCAGTGTGATATTACCTTGGCACCCCAGTAATGGCACTGTTATATAAGGCAGACACCCAGTGCTTGCAGTGTGATATTACCCTGGCACCCCAGTAATGGCACTGTTATATAAGGCAGACACCCAGTGCTTGCAGTGTGAGAATACCCTGGCACCCCAGTAATGGCACTGTTATATAAGGCAGGCACCAAGTGCTTGCAGTGTGATTTTACCCTGGCACCCCAGTAATGGCACTGTTATATGAGGCAGGCACCCAGTGCTTGCAGTGTGAAATCACCCTGGCACCCCAGTAATGCCACTGTTATATAAGGCAGGCACCCAGTGCTTGCAGTGTGATATTACCCTGGCACCCCAGTAATGCCACTGTTATATAATGCAGGCACCCAGTGCTTGCAGTGTGTCATTACCCTGGCACCCCAGTAATGGCACATCTATATAAGGCAGGCACCCAGTGCTTGCAGTGTGACATTACCCTACCACCCCAGTAATGACACTTTTATGTAAGGTAGGCACCCAGTGTTTGCAGTGTGATATTAACCTGGCACCCCAGTAATGGCACTGTTATATAAGGCAGGCACCCAGTGCTTGCAATGTGATTTTACCCTGGTACCCCAGTAATGGCACTGTTATATAAGGCAGGCACCCAGTGCTTGCAGTGTGACATTACCCTGGCACCCCAGTAATGGCAATGTTATATAAGGCAGGCACCCAGTGCTTGCAGTGTGATATTACCCTTGCACCCCAGTAATGTAACTGTTATATAAGGCAGGTACGCAGTGCTTGCAGTGTGAGAATACCCTGGCACCCCAGTAATGGCACTGTTATATAAGGCAGGTACCCAGTGCTTGCAGTGTGACATTACCCTGGCACCCCAGTAATGGCACTGTTATATAAGGCAGGCACCCAGTGCTTGCAGTGTGACATTACCCTGGCACCCCAGTAATGGCACTGTTATATGAGGCAGGCACCCAGTGCTTGCAGTGTGATATTACCCTGGCACCCCAGTAATGGCACTGTTATATAAGGCAGGCACCCAGTGCTTGCAGTGTGACATTACGCTGGCACCCCAGTAATGGCACTGTTATATAAGGCAGGCACCCAATGCTTGCAGTGTGACATTACCCTGGCACCCCAGTAATGGCAGTGTTATATAAGGCAGGCACCCAATGCTTGCAGTGTGATATTACCCTGGCACCCCAGTAATGGCAATGTTATATAAGACAGGCACCCAGTGCTTGCAGTGTGATATTACCTTGGCACCCCAGTATTGGCACTGTTATATAAGGCAGACACCCAGTGCTTGCAGTGTGATATTACCCTGGCACCCCAGTAATGGCACTGTTATATAAGGCAGGCACCCAGTGCTTGCAGTGTGATATTACCCTGGCACCCCAGTAATGGCACTGTTATATAAGGTAGGCAGACAGTGCTTGCAGTGTGATATTACCCTGGCACCCCAGTAATAAAACTGTTATATAAGGCAGGCACCCAGTGCTTGCAGTGTGACAATACCCTGGCACCCCAGTAATGGCACTGTTATATAACGCAGGCACCCAGTGCTTGCAGTGTGACATTACCCTGGCACCCCAGTAATGGCACTGTTATATAAGGCAGGCACCCAGTGCTTGCAGTGTGATATTACCCTGGCACCCCAGTAATGGCACTGTTATATAAGGTAGGCAGCCAGTGCTTGCAGTGTGATATTACCCTGGCACCCCAGTAATAAAACTGTTATATAAGGCAGGCACCCAGTGCTTGCAGTGTGACAATACCCTGGCACCCCAGTAATGGCACTGTTACATAAGGCAGGCACCCAGTGCTTGCAGTGTGATATTACCCTGGCACCCCAGTAATGGCACTGTTATATAAGGCAGGCAGCCAGTGCTTGCAGTGTGATATTACCCTGGCACCCCAGTAATAAAACTGTTATATAAGGCAGGCACCCAGTGCTTGCAGTGTGACATTACCCTGGCACCCCAATAATGACACTGTTATATGAGGCAGGCACCCATTGCTTGCAGTGTGAAATCACCCTGGCACCCTTGTAATGGCACTGTTATATAAGGCAGGCACCCAGTGCTTGCAGTGTGATATTACCCTGGCACCCCAGTAATGCCACTGTTATATAAGGCAGGCACCCAGTGCTTGCAGTGTGAGAATACCCTGGCACCCCAGTAATGGCACTGTAATATAAGGCAGGCACCCAGTGCTTGCAGTGTGATATTACCCTGGCACCCCAGTAATGGCACTGTTATATAAGGCAGGCACCCAATGCTTGCAGTGTGATATTACCCTGGCACCCCAGTAATGGCAATGTTATATAAGGCAGGCACCCAGTGCTTGCAGTGTGATATTACCCTGGCACCCCAGTAATGGCACTGTTATATAAGGCAGGTACCCAGTGCTTGCAGTGTGATATTACCCTGGCACCCCAGTAATGGCACTGTTATATAAGGTAGTCACCCAGTGCTTGCAGTGTGATATTACCCTGGCACCCCAGCAATGTCACTGTTATACAAGGCAGGCACCCAGTGCTTGCAATGTGATATCACCCTGACACCCCAGTAATGGCACTGTTAAATAATGCATGCACCCAGTGCTTGCAGTGTGATATAACTCTGGCACCCCAGTAATGGCACTGTTATATAAGGCAGGCACCCAGTGCTTACAGTGTGATATTACCCTGGCACACCAGCAATGGCACTGTTATACAAGACAGGCACCCAGTGCTTGCAGTGTGACATTACCCTGGCACCCCAGTAATGGCACTGTTATATAAGGCAGGCACCAAGTGCTTGCAGTGTGAAATTACACTGGCACCCCAGTAATGGCACTGTTATATAAGGCAGACACCCAGTGCTTGCAGTGTGAGAATACCCTGGCACCCCAGTAATGGCACTGTTATATAAGGCAGGCACCCAGTGCTTGCAGTGTGATATTACCCTGGCACCCCAGTAATGGCACTGTTATATGAGGCAGGCACCCAGTGCTTGCAGTGTGAAATCACCCTGGCACCCCAGTAATGGCACTGTTATATAAGGCAGGCACCCAGTGCTTGCAGTGTGATATTACCCTGGCACCCCAGTAATGGCACTGTTATATAAGGCAGGTACCCAGTGCTTGCAGTGTGATATTACCCTGGCACCCCAGTAATGTCACTGTTATACAAGGCAGGCACCCAGTGCTTGCAGTGTGACATTACCCTGGCACCCCAATAATGGCACTGTTATATAAGGCAGGCACCAAGTGCTTGCAGTGTGAAATTACCCTGGCACCCCAGTAATGGCACTGTTATATAAGGCAGGCACCCAGTGCTTACAGTGTGATATTACCCTGGCACACCAGCAATGGCACTGTTATACAAGACAGGCACCCAGTGCTTGCAGTGTGACATTACCCTGGCACCCCAGTAATGGCACTGTTATATAAGGCAGGCACCAAGTGCTTGCAGTGTGAAATTACACTGGCACCCCAGTAATGGCACTGTTATATAAGGCAGACACCCAGTGCTTGCAGTGTGATATTACCCTGGCACCCCAGTAATGGCACTGTTATATAAGGCAGACACCCAGTGCTTGCAGTTTGAGAATACCCTGGCACCCCAGTAATGGCACTGTTATATAAGGCAGGCACCCAGTGCTTGCAGTGTGATATTACCCTGGCACCCCAGTAATGGCACTGTTATATGAGGCAGGCACCCAGTGCTTGCAGTGTGAAATCACCCTGGCACCCCAGTAATGGCACTGTTATGTAAGGTAGGCACCCAGTGTTTGAAGTGAGATATTAACCTGGCACCCCAGTAATGGCACTGTTATATAAGGCAGGCACCCAGTGCTTGCAGTGTGACATTACCCTGGCACCCCAGTAATGGCACTGTTATATGAGGCAGGCACCCAGTGCTTGCAATGTGACATTACCCTGGCACCCCAGTAATGGCACTGTTATATAAGGCAGGCACCCAGTGCTTGCAGTGTGATATTACCCTGGCACCCCAGTAATGGCACTGTTATATGAGGCAGGCACCCAGTGCTTGCAGTGTGACATTACCCTGGCACCACAGTATTGACACTGTTATATAAGGCAGGCACCCAGTGTTTGCAGTGTGATATTAACCTGGCACCCCAGTAATGGCACTGTTATATAAGGCAGGCACCCAGTGCTTGCAATGTGATTTTACCCTGGTACCCCAGTAATGGCACTGTTATATAAGACAGGCACCCAGTGCTTGCAGTGTGATATTACCCTGGCACCCCAGTAATGGCACTGTTATATAAGGCAGGCACCCAGTGCTTGCAGTGTGACATTACCCTGGCACCCCAGTAATGGCAATGTTATATAAGGCAGGCACCCAGTGCTTGCAGTGTGATATTACCCTGGCACCCCAGTAATGGCACTGTTACATAAGGCAGGCACCCAGTGCTTGCAGTGTGATATTACCCTTGCACCCCAGTAATGTAACTGTTATATAAGGCAGGCACCCAGTGCTTGCAGTGTGATATTACCCTTGCACCCCAGTAATGTAACTGTTATATAAGGCAGGTACGCAGTGCTTGCAGTGTGATATTACCCTGGCACCCCAGTAATGGCAATGTTATATAAGGCAGGCACCCAGTGCTTGCAGTGTGATATTACCCTTGCACCCCAGTAATGTAACTGTTATATAAGGCAGGTACGCAGTGCTTGCAGTGTGACATTACCCTGGCACCCCAGTAATGGCACTGTTACATAAGCAGGCACCAATGCTTGCAGTGTGATATTACCCTGGCACCCCAGTAATGGCACTGTTATATAAGGCAGGCACCCAGTGCTTGCAGTGTGACATTACCCTGGCACCCCAGTAATGGCACTGTTATATGAGGCAGGCACCCAGTGCTTGCAATGTGACATTACCCTGGCACCCCAGTAATGGCACTGTTATATAAGGCAGGCACCCAGTGCTTGCAGTGTGATATTACCCTGGCACCCCAGTAATGGCATTGTTATATGAGGCAGGCACCCAGTGCTTGCAGTGTGACATTACCCTGGCACCACAGTATTGACACTGTTATATAAGGCAGGCACCCAGTGTTTGCAGTGTGATATTAACCTGGCACCCCAGTAATGGCACTGTTATATAAGGCAGGCACCCAGTGCTTGCAATGTGATTTTACCCTGGTACCCCAGTAATGGCACTGTTATATAAGACAGGCACCCAGTGCTTGCAGTGTGATATTACCCTGGCACCCCAGTAATGGCACTGTTATATAAGGCAGGCACCCAGTGCTTGCAGTGTGACATTACCCTGGCACCCCAATAATGGCACTGTTATATAAGGCAGGCACCCAGTGCTTGCAGTGTGATATTACCCTGGCACCCCAGTAATGGCACTGTTATATAAGGCAGGCACCCAGTGCTTGCAGTGTGATATTACCCTTGCACCCCAGTAATGTAACTGTTATATAAGGCAGGCACCCAGTGCTTGCAGTGTGCTATTACCCTTGCACCCCAGTAATGTAACTGTTATATAAGGCAGGTACGCAGTGCTTGCAGTGTGATATTACCCTGGCACCCCAGTAATGGCAATGTTATATAAGGCAGGCACCCAGTGCTTGCAGTGTGATATTACCCTTGCACCCCAGTAATGTAACTGTTATATAAGGCAGGTACGCAGTGCTTGCAGTGTGACATTACCCTGGCACCCCAGTAATGGCACTGTTACATACGCAGGCACCAATGCTTGCAGTGTGATATTACCCTGGCACCCCAGTAATGGCACTGTTATATAAGGCATGCACCCAGTGCTTGCAGTGTGATATTACCCTGGCACCCCAGTAATGGCACTGTTATATAAGGCAGGCACCCAGTGCTTACAGTGTGACATTACCCTGGCACCCCAGTAATGGCACTGTTATATAAGGCAGGCACCCAGTGCCTGCAGTGTGATATTACCCCGGCACCCCAGTAATGGCACTGTTATATAAGGCAGGCACCCAGTGCTTGCAGTGTGACATTACCCTGGCACCCCAGTAATGGCACTTTTATATAAGGCATGCACCCAGTGCTTGCAGTGTGATATCACCCTGGCACCCCAGTAATGGAACTGTTATATAAGGCATGCACCCAGTGCTTGCAGTGTGATATTACCCTGGCACCCCAGTAATGGCACTGTTATATAAAGCAGGCACCCAGTGCTTGCAGTGTGACATTACCCTGGCACCCCAGTAATGGCACTGTTATATAAGGCAGGCACCCAGTGCTTGCAGTGTGACATTACCCTGGCACCCCAGTAATGGCACTTTTATATAAGGCAGGCACCCAGTGCTTGCAGTGTGTAATCACCATGGCACCCCAGAAATGGCACTGTTATATAAGGCAGGCACCCAGTGCTTGCAGTGTGATATTACCCTGGCACCCCAGTAATGTCACTGTTATATGAGGCAGGCACCCAGTGCTTGCAGTGTGAAATCACCCTGGCACACCAGTAATGGCACTGTTATATAAGGCAGGCACCCAGTGCTTGCAGTGTGATATTACCCTGGCACCCCAGTAATGCCACTGTTATATAAGGCAGGCACCCAGTGCTTGCAGTGTGACATTACCCTGGCACCCCAGTAATGGCACTGTTATATGAGGCAGGCAGCCAGTGCTTGCAGTGTGACATTACCCTGGCACCCCACCCAGTAATGGCACTGTTATATAAGGCATGCACCCAGTGCTTGCAGTGTGATATTACCCTGGCACCCCAGTAATGGCACTGTTATATAAGGCAGGCACCCAGTGCTTGTAGTGTGAAATCACCCTGACACCCCAGTAATGGCACTGTTATATAAGGCATGCACCCAGTGCTTGCAATGTGATATCACCCTTGCACCCCAGTAATGGCACTGTTATATAAGGCATGCACCCATTGCTTGCAGTGTGATATTACCCTGGCACCCCAGTAATGGCACTGTTATATAAGGCAGGCACCCAGTGCTTGCAGTGTGACATTACCCTGGCACCCCAGTAATGGCACTGTTATATAAGGCAGACGCCCAGTGCTTGCAGTGTGACATTATCCTGGCACCCCAGTAATGGCACTGTTATATAAGGCAGACACCCAGTGCTTGCAGTGTGAAATCACCATGGCACCCCAGTAATGGCACTATTATATAAGGCAGTCACCCAGTGCCTGCAGTGTGATATTACCCCGGCACCCCAGTAATGGCACTGTTATATAAGGCAGGCACCCAGTGCTTGCAGTGTGATATTACCCTGGCACCCCAGTAATGGCACTGTTATATAAGGCAGGCACCCATTGCTTGTAGTGTGAAATCACCCTGACACCCCAGTAATGGCACTGTTATATAAGGCATGCACCCATTGCTTGCAATGTGATATCACCCTGGCACCCCAGTAATGGCACTGTTATATAAGGCAGGCACCCAGTGCTTGCAGTGTGACATTACCCTGGCACCCCAGTAATGGCACTGTTATATAAGGCAGGCACCCAGTGCTTGCAGTGTGACATTACCCTGGCACCCCAGTAATGGCACTTTTATATAAGGCAGGCACCCAGTGCTTGCAGTGTGAAATCACCATGGCACCCCAGAAATGGCACTGTTATATAAGGCAGGCACCCAGTGCTTGCAGTGTGATATTACCCCGGCACCCCAGTAATGACACTGTTATATAAGGCAGGCACCCAGTGCTTGCAGTGTGATATTACCCTGGCACCCCAGTAATGGCACTGT